>NC_037671.1:76429793-76582603 GCF_003255815.1 Theropithecus gelada | reverse complement strand
TTTTTTTTCTCTTTTGAGATGGAGTCTTGCTCTGTCGCCCAGGCTGGAATGCAGTGGTGCAATCTCGGCTCACTGCCAGCTCCACCTCCCGGGTTCACGCCCTTCTCCTGCCTCAGCCTTCTGAGTAGCTGGTACTACAGGTGCCCACCACCATGCCCAGCTAATTTTTTGTATTTTTATTTGAGACGGGGTTTCACCGTGTTAGCCAGGATGCTCTTGATCTCTCGACCTCGTGATCCGCCCACCTCAGCCTCCCAAAGTGCTGGGATTACAGGCGTGAGCCACCACGTCCGGCCTCTTTCTGTTGTTTTAAGGCCCTAGTTTGTGCTAATTTGTTACAGCAGCCATAGAAAACTAATATAGTATAGGCAACATACCAATCTTTTCCAGTCTATATTTTTCTAAACTCATTATGTAGCTCTCTACCCTTCTCTTTCTCAACCTTAAAACACTGCTTCCTTTCAAATATTCAAATAACATCCTGGCTCAGGCATATATGCTATGATAACTGTCTTCGAATGACATGTTAGACCACAAAAATTCTTACTCCAACTCTCTACCTATTTAACTTCCTCTCATCTTGTTTAAAAGCTACTTCCTGCATTAGGCCTTCTATGTCCCAACAATCTAAATTAAGTCCTCGCTTACCAGCCTTTGGTAAACATCATTTTACTCTCTATCTCCATGGATTCAACTGTTTTAATTTTTAAATGCCACAAATAAGTAAGAACATGTGAAGTTTTTTTTTCTGGGTCTCATTTATTTCACTTAAAATAATGGCCTCCAGTTCCATCAGTGTTGTGGCAAATGACGGGATCTCATTCTTTTTTATGGCTGACTAGTACTTCATTCTGTGTATGTACTACATTTTATTTATCCATTCATCTGATGATGAACACTTAGATTGCTCCCCAATTTTAGCTATTGTGAATAAGGCTGCAGTATACATGAGAGTGCAGATATTTCTTTGATGTACTGATTTCCTTTCTTCTGGGTATATACCTAGCAGTGGGGTTCCTGGATCATTTGAAATTCTATTTTTATTCTTCTGAAAAACCTCCAAACTGTTCTTTACCTACTTAACTTCCTCTTGGATCATTTGAAGTTCCATTTTTATTCTTCTGAAAAACCTCCAAACTGTTCTCCATAGTGGTTGTACTAGTTTACATTTACACCAACAGTGTACAAGGGTCTTTTTTTCCTCCACATCCTCACCAGCAGTTGTTATTATCTGTCTTTTTTAAAGAAGCCATTTTAATTCGGGTAAGATTACATCTCACTATGATTTTAATTTGCTTTTTCCTGATGATCAATGACATTGAGGACTTTTTTCATATACCTGTTTGCCATTTGTATTTCTTTGGAGAAATGTCTATTCAGATATTTGCCCATTTAAAAATCAGATTATTAGATGTTTTTCCTATAGAGTTGTTTGAGCTGCTGATATAGTCTAGTTATTAGTCCCTTGTCAAATAAGTAGTTTACAGATATATCTTCCCATTCTGTGGGTCATCTCCTCACTTTGTTAATTGTTTTCTTTGGTAGGCAAAAGCTTTTTAACTTTATGTAATCCAATCTGTCCATTTTTGCTTTGATTGCCTTTGCTTGTGGGGTATTACTCAAGAAACCTTTGCCCAGACCAATTTGCTGGAAAGTTTCCCCAGTGTTGCTTCATAGTTTGAAGCCTTAAATTTAATTTTTAATCCACTTTGATTTGATTTTGTATACGTTGACAGATAGGGGTCTAGTACCACTACTTAGCATATAGATATCCAGCTTTTCCAGTACCATTAACGGAACATACTGTTCCTTCTCCAACGTATGTTCTTGGCACCTCTGTCAAAAATGAGTTCACTGTAGATGCACAGATTTATTTCTGGGTTCTCTATTTTGTTCCATTGATTTGTGTGTCTGTTTCTATGTCAGTACCATACGATTTTGATGACTACAGCTCTTCAGTATAGTGGTAATGTGATCCTCCATCTTTGTTGTTTTTGCCCCAGATACCTTTGGCTATTCTGGGTCTTTTGTGGTTCTATATAAAGTTGAGGACTATTTTTTCTATTCTGTTGAAAAATGCCATTGGTATTTTCATAGAGATTATAATGAATCTATAGATTGCCTGGGGTAGCATGAACATTTTAGCAATATTGATTATTCCAATCCATGAACATGAAATAGATTTTGTTTTCTGTGTTTCCTGTCCTGTTTCTTTCATCAGTGTTTTACAGTTTTCATTGAAGACATCTTTCACTTCTTTAGTTAAGTTTATTCACAGGTCTTTTATTATATTTTTAGCTATCATAAATGGCATTACTTTCTTGATTTCTTTTTAACATTTTTCACTGTTGGCATATAGAAATGCTAGTGATTTCTCTATGTTGATCTTGAATCCTGCAAATTTACTAAATTTGTCTTCAGTTCTTACAGTTTTCTTGTGGAGTCTTTATTTTCAAATGAATGATCATATCATCTACAAACAAAAATAATCTGAATTATTCATTTCCAATCTGAATGCACTTTATTTCTCTTATCTGATTTTTCTAGCTAGAACTTCCAATACTATGTTGAAAGTGCATATCCTTGTTATCTGCCAGATCTTAGAGGAAAGGCTTTCAGTTTTTTTCCCATTCAGTATGATACTGGCTGTGGCTCTGTCAAATATGGCTTTTATTCTGTTGAGGTATGTTCCTTCTATTAATATATCCAGTTTTTTGACAGTTTTAATCCTGGAGGGATATTGAAGTTATCATATGCTTTTTCAACATCAATTGAAATAATCATATTTTTTGTCATTCATTCTCATAATATGATGTATCACATTGATTGATTTGTGTATGCTGAACCATCCTTGCATCCTGGGTTAAATCACACTTGGTCATGATGAATGACCTTTTTAATGTGTTGTGGAATTTGGTTTGCTAGATTTTTGTTGAGGAATTTGTAACAGTGTTCATGAGGGATACTGGCCTGTAGTTTTCTTTTTTTGATGTGTCTTTGTCTGGTTTTGCTTTCAGGGTAATACTGGCCTTTTAGAATGAGTTTGTAAATATCCTCTTCTCCTCTATTTTTCAGAAGAGTCCGAACAGGATTGGTATTAGTTCAAAATTATATGTCTGATAAAATTCAGAGTGAAGTCACTGATTCCAGGATTTTCTTCACTGGGAGACTTTTTAATTTCACCATTAATTATCTTTTTATTTCAGTTTAAAGTTTATTTTATGATAGTCACAAAAAGAATGATGTATAAAATAACATAAATTTCTATAATTAGAATTTCAGGTGTATAATTTTCTCTTATTTTAGGTTTAGGGGTACAGGTGCAGGTTTGTTATATAAGTAAACTCGTCATGGAGCTTTGGTGTACCGATTATTTTATCACCCAGGTTCTAAGCACAGTGCTCAATAGGTATTTTTTCTAATCCTCTCCCTCCTCCTACCAACCACCCTACAGTAGGATCCAGTGTCTACTTTTACCCTACTTGTGTCCATCTGTGCTTGCTATTTAGCTCACATTTCTAAGTGAGAACATGTAATATTTCGTTTTCTGTTGCTTTGTTAGTTTGCCAAGGATAACGGTCTCCAGTTCCATCCATGTTGCTGCAACGAACGTGATTTCATTCTTTTAATGACTGTATAATATTCCATGGTGTATATGTACCATATTTTCCTTATCCAGTTTACTGTTAATGGGCATTTAGGTTGATTACATGTCTCTACTACTGTGAATAGTGCTGCAATGAACATATGCATGCATCTGTCTTTATAGTAAAATAATTCATATTTCTTAGGGTACATACCCAATAATGAAATTTCCGGGCAAAACAGTAATTCCTTTTTAGTTCTTTAGAAAATCACCCCAATACTTTCCACAATCGCTGAATTAATTTACACTCCCACCAACAATGTATAAGTGTTTCCTTTTCTCCACAACCTTGCCAGCATCTTTTTCTGATTTTTTAATAACAGCCATTTAGACTGGTTGAGATGGTATCTCATTATGGTTTTGATTTGCATTTCTCTAATTAGTCATGTTGAGCATTTTTTTCAGGTGCTTGTTAGCCACATGTATGTCTTCTTTTGAAAAGTGTCTATTCATGTCCTTTTCCAACTTCATAATAGTGTTGTTTGTTTTTTGCTTGTAAATTTGTTTAAGTTCCTTATAGGATCTGGATAAATAAGACCTTTGTCAGAGCACAGTTTGAAAATATTTTCTCCCTTCCTGTAGGGTGCCTATTTACTCTGTTGATAATTTTGCTGTGAAGAAGCTCTAAAGTTTAATTGGATCCAATTTGTCAATTTTTTCTTTTTCTGCAATTGCTTTTGGTGTCTTCAGCATGAAATACTGTACAGAACGGTATTTCCTAGGTTAACTCTCAGGGTTTTAATAGTTATTTTGTTTGTTTTACATTTAAGTTTTTGGTCCTTCTTGAGTTGATTTTTATACATGATGTAAGGAAGGGGTCCAGTTTCAATCTTCTGCATATGGCTAGCCAGTTATCCCAATACCATTTAATGTGTAGGGAGTCTTCTCCCCATTGCTTGTTTTTGTCTACTTGGTCAAACATCAGATGGTTGGAGGTGTGGAGCATTATTTCCAAGCTCTCTATTCTATTCCATTGGTTTATGCCTCTGTTTGTATACCAGTACCTTGCTGTTTTGTTTACTGTAGCCCTGCACTGTAGTTCATAGGTAATGTGATGCCTCCAGCTTTATTCTTTTTGCTTAAAATTGCCTTGGGTATTTGGGCTCTTTTTGGTTCTGTGTAATTTTTATTTTTTTTATTTATTTTTTTTTTTGTGAAGAATGTGATTGGTATTTTGACAGGAATAGCATTGAATGTATAAACTGCTTTGGGCAGTATAGAAATTTAAATGATATTATTTTTTCCTGTCCATGAGCATGGGATGTTTTCCATTTATTTATGTCATCTATGATTTGTTTGAGCAATGTTTTATAATTCTCATTGTAAACTTTGTATTAGGGCTCCAATTTCATTGCTTGTTATTGGCCTATTCAGGCTTTAAATTTCTTCATGGTTCAATCTTGGTAGGTTGTGTATGTTAAGAATTTATATAATTCTTCTAGGTTTTCCAATTTATTGGCATATAGCTGCTCACAGTAGCTGCTAATGATACTTTGAATTTCTGAGGTATTGGTTGTAATGTCTCCTTTTTGTCTTTGATTATCTTTACTTGGGTCTTCTCTCTTTATTCTTAGTCTAGCTAAAGGTTTGTTGATTTTGTTTATCCCAGGTGATCTCTTGGTGTTTTACCCCACTGTGGCCAAGCTGTACTCAGGCTGCAAAACAAAGACCCCTTTACTCTTCTGTCTCCTTTTCTCAAGCAGAAGTAGTCTCTCCCCAAAGTTACCACAGCTGGGAATGTGCTGGGTCACACCTGAAGCCAACATAGGTCTGGGTCTCACCCAAGGCCTGTGGTAAATAGTGCCTGGCTACCAATACTAATTACACAGGGCTCTTTATTCAGCACATGATAAATTCTGCCAGCACTGGGCCCTTCCCTTCAAGGCAATGGGTTCCCTTCTGGCCTATGGTGTGTTTAGAAATGTCATCCAGGGACTAGGGTCTGAGATGGGGGCCTTAGGAGTCTGCCTGTTGCCTTATTCTACTGTGGATGGGCTGGAATCCAAGTTACAAAACAAGGTCCTCTTCCCCTCCACCTTCCTCAAGCAGATTGAAGGGGTCTTGGATAAACAATCTGTACTGCCTGGGGTTGGTGGAGGGGTGACACAAGTACTTCCTCCATAGTCTCAGCTGGTATCTCACTAGGTTCCATGCACTCCAAGTTCCCTGGCTCCAAGCCCAGCACAGCACCAGGACTTGTGCAGGAATTGCAGTCCTTGTGGTCTAGGTTGCCTTTCACATTTTATTTAGAACCCCAGAACACTTTAGCCCATGGTGGCAGAACTTGCCAAAACTCAGGTTCCAAAGTTTTGGATCCATCCAGCTAGGATGGATGATTTGCCTCCGGCCAGGCCTAGTATAAATGTTGCCTCTATGGGCACAAGCTGAGTTCTGCCCCCTGTTGCTTCCCACTGATAGGACAGCAATAAGCTGCAAAGCAAGGTCCCACAATCAGTATATTCTCTCTACCTCAAACACACAGATCATCTTTCTGTGCCATATGGCCGCTGCCAGGGAATAGGGAAGGGGTGGTGTAGGCAATTCAAGACAGATTTTCCTGCCCTCTTCCATGACTCTTTCCTTAATGTAATGTTAAAATCAGGTACTATTATAGCTCACTTGATTTTTGGTTCTCATGAAGGTCCTTTCCTGTGTGGACAGTTGTTCAATTTAGTGTTCCTGTGGAGGTGAAGGGGGTGCAGCAATTGCTACTGTGTTTGGGTATCTTGCTCTGCCTCCTTTGACAGTTTTATTTGTATGTGCACACAAGTAAAACCATATAACTTATATTCAATTAGAAACTAAGATGACAAGGTTGTATATGCAATTATAAAGTTTCCAAAAGACTGTTGTTTATAGCCAATAAAAAAGAACAAGAAACAGGTGATCTTATATTGTACTGCAGAACAGGACTTTTCTTTCTGCTTTTGCTGTCTGTATATCTGTATACAATTTTTTTTTTTTTTTTTTTTTTTTTTGAGACAGAGTCTTGCTCTGTCACCCACACGGGAGTGCAGTGGCACGATGTCAGTTCACTGCAACCTCTGACTCCCAGGTTCAAGCGATTCTCCTGCCTCATTCTCCCAAGTAGCTGGGACTACAGGCACGTGCCACCACGTCTGGCTAATTTTTGTATTTTTAGTATAGGTGGAGTTTTGCCATGTTGGCCAGGCTGGTCTCGAACTCCTGACTTCAGATGATCCACCTGCCTCAGCCTCCCAAAGTGCTGGGATTACAGGCATGAGCCACCGTGCCCAGTCCTATAAACATAAATTTTTACACATAATATAATTTAGCAATTTAACCAAACCAGTGTAAATATTGTCTTTATGCAATTTAGAAAAATGGCACTAAGGTCTTTCATTACCAACGAATATTTTCTTTAATACGTTAACAAAAGTCAGTTTCTTTCTTTTGCACTTAGGAAAAAATCTAGAAAACTGTAAAAATTAACGATGGAAATATGACATAATACCAAGAGGAAAATATTCAGCATCATATACCTGAACATGAGAGCTAGGTCTTCTAGTACTGGTTAAGTACTTCCAGTGAATCCATTAACCTGCCTGACCTCAATTTTCTCATCTATAAACTGAAGACAGTAATAACAACCATGACACAGAGATAATAAGCTCCATGTGAAAGTACTTTATATACTATAAAGCATAATAGGAAGACTGTTATTATTTTAATAAGAGGTATTTAAATGTATAGTATACTTTGAAAGTAAATTGAAGAAAGTTCCGTTCTGTCTCTTCCTCCTTCCTCTGCATGAGCAATGAAAGTTAAACACCGCTTTGAAAATTCAGAAAATGTTTGATTTATATACTGATGCAGTGATCAAAAGAAGTATTAAAATTTTGGTTTATGATACAAATGTTTCAGTAAATGTTTATCTAATTAAAGTAAAATTGCAGGAACATTAACCCATATTTTTCTGTCTGTGTGTGTGTGTGTATCAGTTTCTTCCTCTGTGGCCCAGGCTAGAGTGCTGTCATGTGATCTGTTCTCACTGCAACCTCTGCCTCCTGGGCTCAAGCAATCCTCCCACCTCAGACTCGTGAGTAGCTGGGACTACAGGCATGCAAGACCATGCCTGGCTAACTTTTTTTGTACTTTTTGTAGAGACGGGGGTCTCACCATGTTGCCCAGGATGGTCTCAAACTCCTGGGCTCAAGTGATCCGCCCGCCTCAGCCTCCCAAAGTACTGGGATTACAGGCGTGAGCCACCATGCCTGGCTTTTCCAGTTATTTATTTATTTATTTGCTTATTTATTTATTTATTTATTTATTGAGGGAGACTCACTGAGTCACCAGGCTGGAGTGCAGCGGTGCAATCTCGGCTTACTGCTACCTCTGCCTTCCAGGTTCGAGCGATTCTCCTGCCTCAGCTTTCCAAGCAGCTGGGACTACAGGCGCACACCACCATGCCCAGCTAATTTTGTATTTTTAGTAAAGACAGGGTTTCACAATGTTGGCCAGAATGGTCTCTATCTCTTGACCTCATGATCCGGCCACCTCGGCCTCCCAAAGTGCTGGGATTACAGGTGTGAGCCACTGCACCCAGCTGTTTTTTGTTTGTTTGTTTGTTTTAATACAGCTATGCATAAGGATGAAATGACCCTTAACCTTAGACTTCCTTTATATTTCCCAAGGAAAATTCTCAAACAAAGCAGACTGGTTAAGTAACTGGTTAATAGCCAAGACCATAAAAAATCACAAACACAGAGGATAAGGCTGTTGGAAAGTTAGCTCAGGAAGAAAATCCAGTGTTATCACTAAAACAGTGTCCTAACTTGCAGCAGCGAAACATACAACAAATACTGCTACCTGAGCAGAATTAAATTAAAAAGTCAACATATTTTACTGGTCAATACAATTATGGCATGAATAAGTTTCAAGATACAACTAAGGGATACATACTAGAAAAAAAAAAAAACTGATTTCAGCCGGGCACAGTGGCTCACGCCTGTAATCCCAACACTTTGGGAGGCTGAGGCAGGTGGAACATGAGGTCAGGAGATCAAGACCATCCTGGCTAACACGGTGAAACCCTGTCTCTACTAAAAATACAAAAAAAAATTAGTCAGGCGTGGTGGCAGGCACCTGTAGTCCCAGATACTCAGGAGGCTGAGGCAGGAGAATGGCGTGAACCCAGGAGGCAGAGCTTGCAGTGAGCTGAGATCACGCCACTGCACTCCAGCCTGGGCAACAGAGACAGACTCTGCCTTTAAAAAAAAAAAAAAAAAAAAAAATTCTGATTTCATGATCCATCATCTTCAGATTTATCCATAAACTGCCTGAAATGATCTAAGCACAAATGACTGTGACTGAAGCAAAACTGACAGTATTAAGAGGGAATCACCAACTTCAAAATGCTATATCAGAGATGCAACATAGCACAGCTCTATAGGAAGGGACCAGTGGAAAGAGTAATTAAAACCATGACATTCAAATAGTTAAATTTACAAAGGACTTTCCATAATTAAAACAGAAAGAAAAATATCCACTATGCCCTACTAAGCTCATTGGTCAATTGGAGGCTGTAGCTGTGGAAAATAGTGACACAAACAGATAATATACAACTTCCTAATATATATGGAGGTGTTTCAGGAATGTCATGGTATTAATAAGAGCTGCTGCTTAGAAAATCAGCTGATGGTATTTAAGTTTATGAGGGTATACGAAATATAAGTTGTCACTTCTTTTCATTATCTTATTTTCAATTCAAAAAAATACCGCACGTTGCTGCTACAACAAACTCAACATTGTCTTGGGCATAGTGGAGAAAATAAGATATAATCACTTCCTCAAGAGAAACATAACAAAAAGAAACATTTATTAAGTTTTTATATGATGTCAGATATTATGCTAAGTATTTAGCCCTATGAAGTCACATTTATTACCTACATTTTACAGATGTAGAACGTGGAAGTTAGTTAACTTATCTAAGGTGATAGCTAGTGAGTAAAAGCTTCAGAATTCTAATTCCAGCTATTAATCTCTGTGCTAAAAAAATTGAAAACTTGTTCACTTAAGATTCTTATTTTTTTATGTAGACATTTATCCTTACAAATTTCCTTATTACTACTTTTGCTGCATCCCACAGGTTTTGGTTAATTCTGTTTCCATTTTTGTTTGTCTTGAGATACTTTTGAATTTCCCTTTAATTTCTTCTTTAACACAAAGTTTGTTCAAAATTTTGTTGTTTAGTTTCTACATACTTATAAATTTTAACATTTTACATATTGTTGTTGAATTCTAATTTCATTATATCGTGGTCAGAAAGAAACATCTAGAAAGCTTTTGAACTTCTAAAATGGTTAAGACATGTTTTGTGACCTAAAATTTCATTTATCCTGGAGAACATTCTGTGTGCACTTGAGAAGAATGTGTATTCTTCTGCTGTTGAGTGGAAAGTTATGTATAGGTCAATTAAATCCATTTACTCTACAGCATCGTTCAAGTCAGTTGTTTCTTTATTGATTTTTCTGTCTGGATGTTCCATCCATTATTGTAATTGAGGTATTAAAGTCCACTACAAAGAATAAACTAAGCCCAAAATAAGCAGAAGAAAGAGAATAATAAAGATTGGAGCAAAAAAATAAATTGTGAACAAGGAAACAGTTTAAAAATAAAAAAAATCTATGAGTTTGCCTTTTGAAAAGATAAAATAATTGACAAACCCTTACCTAGAGTAAGAAAAGAAAAAGAAGACAAAATCAGAAATCAAAAAGGAGATATTATAATGGATGCCTTAGACAGAAAATGGATCATAGAGGAAATGTTATGAACAATTATATGCCAACAATCTGGTTGACTTATAAGAAATGGATAAATTTCTAAAAACATGCAACTTACCAAAACTGAATCAGGAAGAAACAGAAAGCCTGAAAAGACCAGTAACAAATAAGGGGATTGAATCAGCAATTAAAAGTCTCCCAACAGGCCGGGTATGGTGGCTCATGCCTGTAATCCTAGTACTTTGGGAGGCCGACGCAGGCAAATCATGAGGTCAAGAGATTGAGACCATCCTGGTCAATATGGTGAAACCCCATCTCTACTAAAAACACAAAAATTAGCTGGGCGTGGTGGCATGCGCCTGTAGTCCCAGTTACTCGGGAGGTTGTGGCAGGAGAATCGCCTGAACCCAGGAAGTGGAGGTTGCAGTGCCACTGCACTCCAGCCTGGTGACAGAGTGAGACTCCGTCTAAAAAAAAAAAAAAGTCTCCCAACAAATAATCTGCTGACCACACAGGTGAATCTACCAAACATTCAAAGAGGAATTAAGAACAATCTTTCTTAAACTTTTCCTGAAAATAAAAAGGTCCACTTCCAAACACATTTTATGAGGTCAGGATTATCCTGATACCAAAACCAGGAAGTCTCTACAAGAAATGAAAACTATAGTTTTCATTTCAAACTTGTGATGGTATAGGTGGTTCTATAGATGAAGTATATATTTCTTATGTCACTTGCCATTGTGTCAGCCATTGCTGAACAGTTGGTCAACAGTAGAAGAACAAGTGAATGAATGGCTTTCTTACAGGGGTAACTGTTGCAGTTGGAACCTGAGTTTTGGCAAGCCCTGCCACCATGGACTAAACTTTTTTGGGGTTATAAATAAACATGAAGGGCAACCTAGACCACAAGGACTGCAATTCCTGCACAAGTCTTGGTGCTGTGCTGGGCTCAGAGTCAGGGAACTTGGACTGCATGGAACCTAGCGAGATACCAGCTGAGGCAACCAAGGAAGTGTTTATGTCACGCCTCCACCAACCTCAGGCAGCATATCTTGCACCTCCAAGACTCTGTCCATCAGCTTGAGGAAGGTGGAGGAAAGAGTAAAGAGGACTTTCACAAGTTTATGTGTAGTTTATTCTACACATACTCCTCCTTCCATACAATTCCCAAGGTTACTCTTGTGTAGGAGTAAGTCATATCAACCTCCAATACATATATAAAGGCAAAGACTAGACTGGAAAATATTTGCATCATTCAGTAACTCTGATATGGAATATAAATGCCAGTATCTTCAAGGTTCCAAGTTACATAAGGACTGCTTAAAGTAGTTTTTAAAAGAAAGCAAAAGTATAAAAAGAAGTTTAAAAAATATGAAGTATTTAAGATATTTTGATGGTTTAGAAATGGATTTTATATCTCAGATACAACTATGGCAAATCTGATATTTAATTCCTGATTGACCATGTCCAAAGAAAAAAATTTCCATTTTCCAGACAGAAAATTCAATATCTTTCACAAATGCCAAAAGCTTAATCATAAAGTTTATAAAATATTGATCCAATCATACCTTAATAGAGAAGGAAAGAACAGCTATACATGAAACAAATTGGTTTAGCAGTGCAAATTTTATCAAAATTTTGAAAACTCAGATAAAGCCTCCACTGTACAAAAACTCTAAATGTTAGATCGTAGCACTGAGGCAAATATTTAACAAGGATGTATCCAAAGAAACAAGCTCCAATAACCTTTTTCCTACAGTGAAATATAGTAAATAAGTTAGATAGACCTTTTGGTTTATTCTATTATATTTTGGTAGTCAATTCAAGAGGATTAAAATGTGAAGCCATTTGGAATTTCTCAGTAAAAGGATCAGATGGCAAAGAAGGCAGAAATAATTTGAAAAAGAAATTCTCTACCATGTCTCAAGAGCCAAACAACAAAACAACTTCAGGTTATCTCAATGTCACTGTTAAAAAAGAATCCCTGAGTAAATCTTTCTAAGCCATGTTAAATAAATAAGAAAAAAAACATAATAAAGCTTTATATTATGTGCTCCTTACCAATTTATTCAATTCACCCACACCTGCAGAGGGTCCATGAGGCATTTGCCACTTACAAGGGAAAGGTCAAAAGAAGAGAAAAATATTCCTCAACCCCAAGATATTTGCTAGTCAATGACAGAAAAAGAGCAAATTCAATACAGTACAGAGAATCCATCGTGAGGAATTTAACACTCACAGAAGTTAAGTTTAGAAAACCTTACTTGTTAGTGGTTTTCTCAAAAGTTTTGAGACTTTTTGAACAATAGGAAATAGAAACGGAAAAGGGAAAACAGAAAGAAGAAAAGAATCCAAGGGTGCTGATAATAAAACAAAGAAAGTAATTCAAAGCAGAGAAGAACAAGCTTGAAGCAAAGGCATCTATGCAGAAAACTATGTTGTAGAAATCAGAGGCTAGAGGTGGAGACATCATGACAGATAAGAGCTGCAGACAGCTGCAGAAAAAGACCCATTAAGGGTCTCCTTGAACCACAAGGCTAAGGGACAAAAACAGACATTACCCAAAGAGATGCTCACTAAAATTACTAGCATTTTATGAATAAAAGAGGGATTTATTACTTACCCGATTTATATGATTGTTTCCTAAAATAGCATGTAGTAGGGTTTTCTCAAATTCTTCCAACTTCTTGGAACACTTTTTAAGAATATGACTAGATAAGTTACAGTCACTGATGAGACTAGCTAAAGTACCAACAGCTTCTGTCCAAAATCTTGAAAAAGGAAGTTTGGGATTACGGTAAAAAGTGATCAGGCCATCCAGCAACTGAAAAACAGAATCAGAGACTGTGGAAGAGTCTTTTTCAAAGTGGGTTAAGTCTCTTTTAAGATTACCTGATTCTGTCAAGTTCTTTAATTCAAGAAGATATTGCAAGAATTGCATGTGAGAAGACAAAGGATTTTGCAGGATAGCACAAGGTCTTTTCACAAGAGGCAGTGGTGGAAAGTGAGTGGGGGTACAGCTTTCTACAAAGTGCTGGGACAGGTCTGAGGATTCAGTTCTCTGCTCATTTGACAAATCACATCCAGAATCTTCCATCGAAGTTAATGTACTTTCAGAACTCTTAGGTTCCTGAGCCTCCAACTGGGAAGATAGGTTTCCTGAAAAATAAAGGAATAGAAGGATTATCTTCATGCAGTTTCTTCATGTAAAACTAGCCACTGATACTTATTTAAAATAAGAAATGAAGTATATAAATACACATTAAGCATTTAACAAGCAGTAGTGTAAAAACTGAGTAAAGAAAAAACTGTGAAAGAAATTGCAGAGACTGTAGAAAAAAGGTCTTTATCTTCTTGGGTAGAAAGGTGATTCATTCATGTATTTTCAGGTCATTATCTTTCATTCAATTACAACGCCATGCTTGAAAAATGCAGAGGAGAAAGCCACAAGACCCGAAGAAGGTCACAGTCTGGTAGTGAATCCAATAAGTAACTACAAAGCAATAAGGTGTACCCAGACATAGAGATTTGCCAAGGGAACTATAAAATCAGGAGGGCCACTGAACAGCCTACCTTGTTAGATAAGTGTATCCTGGAAGAGGTCATGATGGAACTACTTACAAAGCAGGAGTTCAAAGTTAAAGTTAGGAGAAGAGAGAAGGCAAGATAATTCCATACACCTAAGGGGTAAGTGTAAACGCATAAATACAACAGGAAAAATAATAGCATTTGTGTTTATGAGGACTCTCAAGTAATTTGATGTTGCTTCCACAGAAAGTATAAGGTAAGAGACTAAGACACATAATGTAGAGGGCAGATCATAAAAGATAATACAGGACATATTAAGAATCTTACAATTCATCCTATAAAGTGTAGAGTGAATTTCCAACTTGAATAGTATTAAGACCCCTTTGGAAAAATTATGCAGATACACACATAAAATATCTGATATACAAATATAAATATATACAGATATCTACATATCTCTGTGTATGCATATCATATATATGTGTGTGAATATATATATATGTATATACATGTGTATGTACCTGTGTATGTACATATGTGTGTGTATGTGGTATAGATCCATGAAACTATGTCTATAACTTCTAGAATTTCCTCATATTGGCTGAAAAATACTGCATTTAAAGCTAAATCTAATTACTCTAGGTCACTCTTTGACAGACATGCCATCATAAACACAAAGTGGTGGTTGTTTTTAAAATGATTATCAGTAAAACGCACAAACCAAATTGAAAAGTTCTCATTGAATATTCTGAAGCACACACACATATCCATGAAACTAAGTATGAGAAATATTACTGTCAGCAGTGGTAGCAGGAATAAGGCACTGAAAGTTGTAATGCAGAAAAATGAAATGGTCTTATTTTAATTCCATCATTCTGTTGGTTATAGGAAGGGCTTATTTGAGGAGAACATGATAAAACATTGAGAGATCAACTGAAAACACTTCTATTAGTCCCAACATCGGTGAAGAGTGAAATGAACTAAGCAGCTGCAGTGGAAGAGAAAGAAAAGGACTGACTGGGAAAATAAACACAAAATATCAACATGTAATCTGCAGACCAGCTTATTGACTGAATATGGGCAATGAAGTGGAAGTACGAATAAATGCATTCCATGGTTCTGACTTAGGTGACAAGGTAGATTATGGTGCTACCAACTGAAACAGTAAAAAGATAGAAGGACTGGCTTAGGAGAGACTATAAAAAGTTCAGGTTTAGTCATGTAAACTCTGAAGCAGCTGGAGAAAATCTAGTCAGAGATGATCCTTTAGAAACTGTTCACACAAGCCTAAGACTGGGGAGAAGGTCTAGACTGAAAATGCATTTTAGGAGTTATCAGTGTATAGAGAGTAGAAACCATAAAAATGGTTACAATCACTCAGAGAGAGTATGGGCACTGAGTAAACAAAGGATCAAAAAAGGTACCCTGAATAGGATCAATATTTGAAGCTATAACAGTCATTAAGCAAATAGAGAAGGAACAATTTAAAAGGTACAAGAAAAAAACGATTGTGTCATAAAAGTAAAGGGAACAGTTTCAAGAAGAGTTACATACATGAAGCAAAAAAATCCACCAAAACAATAGGTTGAAAAAATATCTGTTGGAATTGCTAATTTAAAAAAGCAACACAAAAAATAAGTGACCTCATTCATAGCAGGTTTATCCAGAGCAGTTTTGATCAATTGGACAGGGTGGCAGACAGAGAACTTATTGCAACGGACTAAAGAGTGAATGAGAAGAAAGTAAGCAAAGACTGGAAGTGAAGAAAGTAAGTGAAGACTGGAAGTGAGTGAGGAAAGTAAGTGAAGGACACTTCTGAGGACTTAGATCAGGAAAGCATAAAATGGATAGCAACTACAGACAAACGTGGCATGACAAATTGAGTGAAATGAGCAATTAAAAACAAAGAAAAAACACAATGGATAAGCAGAGGCTGGAAATAAGAGAAAAGAATGGCAGGTGAGACATGGCCCTGGAGAAGATAGGAGACTGAGTCAAGGACCCAGTGGATGGGCTGGGATCTGTAATGTCAAAGTGAACACTTTTCTCTAAGCTGAAGGAAAGAGGATAAGAAAGCATAGGGTTGTACAGAACTACTACTGGCATACAGGAAGTTAAAGGAGATTTCACCTGACAGTCATATTTTCTTACATTTTGAGAAAGGGGGACAGTAGTTGAACAGTGCACAAAAATAATGGTAAACGTGACATCTTCTACATTCTCCACCATATATTCCTAAATCTATCTAATGTGTTGCTCTTGTCCTTCAGAAAAATCAGAAGCTGATGAGGTAGAATTGGAGGATTCAGCTTTAACTTAGAGTTCATTCATTTAACAAGTGTCTACTATAACCACCAAAAATGTGCAGATATGTCCTTCCTAATGATCACTACAACTTCTATATGCCATGCTTAAAAGGAGATGACAATGCAGAAAGTTCAAAAAGTAGTTGTAACCAGAACAATGACCTACCAGCAAACATTAAACTGCATGTGGCTTTTTTTTTTTTTTTTTTTTTTTTGGTGAGATGGAGTCTTGCTCTCTTGCCAAGCAGGACTGCAGTGGCGTGATCTCAGCTCACTGCAACCTCCACCTCCCAGGTTCAAGTGATTCTCCTGCCTCAGCCTCCCGAGTAGTTGGGACTAAAGGCACATGCCACCACACCCAGCTAATTTTCGTATTTTCAGTAGAGACAGGGTTTCACCATGTCAGCCAGGACGGTCTCGATCTCTTGACACTGTGATCCGCCCGCCTCCGCCTCCCAAAGTGCTGGGATTACAGGCATGAGTCACAACGCCTGGCCTATTTCTATACTAACACAGCCAGACGGACTGATCATTTTAAGTAAATAGACACTGAAAATGACTTCTCAAGACATCAACTTCATTCTTCACATAAATAAACGGGAAATATGGACTACAGTAATCTAGAAAATTATACTTTTCTTTCATGTAAGTTAAAATAATTTAAAAAGCAAAACAATTGCATTAACCTTAAAGGTAAGCTCAACTTCGTGTGTAATTATTTCAAGAAAAAGTCAGAAAATGAATTCTACCAATGGATAAATTGGGAAGAAAAATGCGATTGCTAGCTTTTCTCTTTACTTCTCACTGCCATGCCCTTTAGCAAGCCACATCCACTCCATCTAATCCCCTTCAGGCATGACAAGTACAAATTTGAAGGAGTACCTCTACCAATGTATGCTATGGGGACAGGAATACACAAAATTGACCACCTTTCTTACGGGCTGCTTTATTTCTGTACAATCAGAAAAAATGTCATGAGAGCATATGTTAGAAATGCTAATATGGAAAAACACACAAAGAAGAATCTCCTTTCAGTGCTCTAAAGGAATGCTTTAACATTGCAACAGAGAACTACGCTGGGATTTCACACAATATGGCTTCCATTGTTAAAGTCAAAATATCAAGCTGAACAAAAGAATCTTATATTCATATTTTATTATATGAACTAGATTCATCAAATAATTCAACTGATATTCACAAAAACCCTGAAAAGTATGTTATTTTGATCTCTAACTTGCCAATTAGAAAATGGAGCTCAGTTTGATTAAGACAACTGAGAAGAGCCACACGGTGAACAAGCAAAATCATTACATTCCAAGTCCAATCACCTTCCAATGACAGCAAAGAGGCTGTATGCTCTATTCCAGCTTCTGTACATTTCCATTATAGTGTTCATTGATTTCTACATGTTATCCACTTGTTTATGAGTTCCTTGAGGCCAGAGGGTCTGTCTCTTGTCATATTTGTGATCCTGTCACTAAACAATAGAATCATCTGTAGCAGACACCTCATCAGGGGAAACGCTTAGAGCTGCAACTTGCTGCGGGCTATAACAGGTCTTCTCTTATCTTTAATACTTATAATGAACCATGATCAACTCCTTGGAAAATTATACCAAACCACAACAATTACATAGATAGCCTAGAAAGATCAGATAGAATGACAGAATTAGAAACAGAGAGAAGGAGAAGGCCAGGGGTAAAAGAGAGAGGAAGACAGAAAGAGAGAGAGAGAGGGAAAGAGGGAGTGGGAGGAGAGAGAGAGAGACAGAAACCAAAAGAATGTGGCTATTGCAATAATTATTTAAAATCAACCAACAAAAAGCCAATAATATGCTTTTTCATTGCATCTACTATTAATAACTTTTGTAACCCATAACCAATTTAGTTCTGCTCCTATCTGCCCTCAATGATGAAAACTCTGATAACTACAAATAGCATTTACACTGGAAGCCAATGCTTTCATATTGGAAACCACTCATTCCCTAATAAGATGAATAATATTGGGCAGCTGTGACTATAGTTTGTGTCCTTACAAGAGGAAAAACATAAATAGGAAAAAAAGTTTTCTTAGAAAAGATTAAACATTTTCAATATTATTATTAATGGGTTATAATATCTGATAATAGTCATAAATATTTATTCATAAAGATAAGATTTTTAAGTATCCTTTCTCATTTGAGTAATATACAGCATGGACATAGACTAATACATCCTTGTGCCTTTAAATGGTTCTTTCAAAACTACAATCAGATTCCATTCTCTGCTTGTATGACTGAGTTAGACTTCAAAGAAGCATCATGCCCAAAGGAGAGAAAAGGTAACGAAGCCATGCTGGTGCCGCTTTATGTAATTCCTGTTTTTCCAGGAGACACTAAGGTAAAGCAAAAGTCAAATAAGGTTTCTCTCTTCATATCTTATTGGGCAGATGAGCTTGGGATAACGTCTCTCCAATTTATGGCACCTACCTGTTTGTCATTAGATTTAATAGAGGTAAAATACACACATACACACACACACACACACAGCCCACTCCAGCACAGTTTGACACATATTGTTTCATGTTTTCTATTATTGTTACATAATTATGGAGATCAGAAATCTAAATCATGCTAAAGTATGCAATTATAACCAAAAGTACATGAAATGTCAATTAAAAGTTATAATAAACACCCAGCACATGGGAGTCCGAGGTGGGCAGATCACGAGGTCAAGAGTTCAAGACCAGCCTGGCCAACATGGTAAAACACTGTCTCTACTGAAAATACAAAAGTCAGTTGGGTGTGGTGGTGTGTGCCTGTAATCCCAGCTACTCGGGAGGCTGAGACAGGAGAATTGCTTGAACATGAGAGGTGGAGGTTTCAGTGAACCGAGATGGTGCCACTGCACTCCAGCCTTGGTGACAGAGTGAGACTTCGTCTTGTAAAAAAAAAATTAATAAACAAAACCTACATAGTCCATCTACAATATTCTAAGTCCCTCTTATGCACTGGATCCCACAGACTTTCTATTTCATTTTGCTGAACCCTTCACCCTTCCATTTTCTTTGTTTTTAAGGTCCACCTTGAACTCATTTACCATTTTAGAGTGGATCTCAAGTATACTTAACAAAATAGAGATGGGACCCACCTGTCACACATCCTGCCCTAGGAATACCCACACCAAGATTAACAGTAAATCTGTGTATTTTGAGATCCCCCTCAAAATTATTCACAACCACACCAACTCTTTTTCTTTTTTTTTCAGGAGACTGTCTCACTTGTTGCCCAGGTTGGTCTCACATCCTGATTCCTGCCCTCAAGGGATCCTTCCACTTCAGCCTCCCAAGTCACTGGAATTACAGGTGCCACCCACTCTGCCCAGTCACATGAATTCTTGATGCCTTTCTTACTTATTTCTACATTCCCTAACTTACCCATAAAATTAAACCCATTGATATGGTTTGGATCTGTGTCCCCATTTAAATCTCATCTCAAACTGTAATACCCACATGTCAAGGGAGGGGCCTGGTGGGAGGTAATTGGATCATGGAGGTGGTTACTGCCATGTTGTTCTCATGATAGTGAGTTCTCACAAGACCTGATGGTTTTATAAGGAGCTCTTTCCCCCTTCACAGTCTCTCTCCGCATGTAAAGACGTGCCTGCTTCCCCTTCCACCATGACTGTGGGTTCCCTGAGGCCGCTCCAGCCATGTGGAAATGTGAGTCAACAGAACCTATTTTCTTTGTAAACTACCCAGTTTGGGGAAGTTCTTTATAGCAATGTGGGTAGAGAATGGGGTACTGCTATAAAGATAACCTGAAAATGTGGAAGCAACTTTGAAATTGGGTAAAAGGCACAGATTGTAACCATTTTGAGGGTTCAGAAGAAGACAGGAAGATGTCAGAAAGTTTGGAACTTCCTAAAGACCTGTTAAATGATTGAGACCAAAATGTTAATAGTGATGTAAACAGTAAAGCCCAGGCTGAGGTGGTCTCAGGTGCAGATGAGGAACTTATTGGGAACTGGAGTAAAAGTAACTCTTGCTATGCTTTAGCAGAGACTGGCAGCATTTTGCCTCTGCCCTAGAGAACTGTGGAACTTTGTTCTGAGCTTCACTTCTTTTTATTTATTTATATTATACTTTAAGTTATGGGGTACATGTGCAGAACATGCAGGTTTGTTACATAGGTGTTCACATGCCATGGTGCTTTGCTGCAGCCATCAACCCATCATCTACATTAGGTATTTCTCCTAATGCTATCCCTCCCCAAGCCCCCTAAAACCCCTACAAGCCATAGTGTGTGATGTTCCACTCCCTGTGTCCATGTGCTTTCATTGTTCAACTCCCACTTACGAGTGAGAACGTGCGGTGTTTGGTTTTCTGCTGTTGTGTTACCTTGCTGAGAAGGATGGTTTCCAGCTTCATCCATGTCCCTGCAAAGGACATGAACTCATTCTTTTTCATGGCTGCATAGTATTCCATGGTGTATATGTGCCACATTTTCTTTGTCCACTCTATTATTGATGGGTATTTGGGTTGGTTCCAAGTCTTTGCTATTGTGAACAGTGCTGCAATAAACACATATGTGCATATGTCTTTATAGCAGAATGGTTTATAATCCTTTGGGTATATACCCAGTAATGGGATTTCTGGGTCAAATAGTATTTCTGATTCTAGATCCTTGAGGAATTGACATACTGTCTTCCACAAAGGTTGAACTCATTTACGCTCCCACCAACAGTGTAAAAGCATTCCTATTTCTCAATATCCTCTCCAGCATCCGTTGTTTCCTGACTTTTTAATGATTGCCATTCTAACTGGCATGAAGTGATATCTCATTGTGGTTTTGATTTGCATTTCTCTAATGATCAGCAATGATGCGCTTTTTTTCATGTTTGTTGGCTGCATAAATGTCTTCTTTTCAGAAGTGTCTGTTCAAATCCTTCACCCACTTTTTTATGGGGTTGGGTTTTTTCCTTGTAAATTTGTTTAAGTTCTTTGTAGATTCTGGATATTAGCCCTTTGTCAGATGGATAGTTTGCAAAAATGTTCTCCCATTCTGTAGGCTGCCTGTTCACTATGATGATAGTTTCTTTTGCTGTGCAGAAGCTCTTTAGTTTAATTAGATCCCATTTGTCAATTTGGGCTTTTGTTGTCATTGCTTTGGGTGTTTTAGTCATGAAGTCTTTGCCCATGCCTATGTCCTGAATGGTATTGCCTAGGTTTTCTTCTAGGGTTTTTATGGTTTTAGGTCTAACATTTAAGTCTTTAATCCATCTTGAATTCATTCTTGTATAAGGAGTAAGGAAGGGATCCAGTTTCAGCTTTCTACATATGGCTAGCCAGTTTTCCCAGCACCATTTATTAAATAAGAAATCCTTTCCCCATTTCTTGTTTTTGTCAGGTTTGTCAAAGATCAGATGGTTGTAGATGTGTGGTGTTATTTCTGAGGGCTCTGTTCCGTTCCATTGGTCTATAACTCTGTTTTGGTAACAGTACCATGCTGTTTTGGTTACTGTAGCCTTGTAGTGTAGTTCAAAGTCAGGTAGCGTGATGCCCCCAGCTTTGTTCTTTTGGCTTAGGATTGTCTTGGCAATGCAGGCTCTTTTTTGGTTCCATATGAAATTTAAATGTTTTATTCCAATTCTGTGAAGAAAGTCAATGGTAGCTTAATGGGGATACACCGAATCTAAATTTACTTTGGGCAGTATGTTCATTTTCACGATACGATTCTTCCTATCAATGAGTATGGAATGTTCTTCCATTTTCTGTGTGTCTCCTCTTATTTCCTTGAGCAGTGGTTTGTAGTTCTTGAAGAGGTCCTTCACATCCCTTCTAAGTTGGATTCCTAGGTATTTTATTCTCTTAGTAGCAATTGTGAATGGGAGTTCACTCATGATTTGGCTGTCTGTCTGTTCTTGGTGTATAAGAATGCTTGTGATTTTTGCACGTTGATTTCGTATCCTGAGACTTTGCTGAAGTTGCTTATGAGCTTAAGAGATTTGGGGCAGAGACAATGGGATTTTCTAAATATACAATCACATCATCCGCAAACAGAAGTTTGACTTCCTCTTTTCCTAATTGAATACCCTTTACTTCCTTCTCTTGCCTGATTGCCCTGGCCAGAACTTCCAGTACTATGTTGAATGGGAGTGGTGAGCTAGAGGGCATCCTTGTCTTGTGTGGGTTTTCAAAGGGAATGCTTCCAGTTTTTGCCCATTCAGTATGATATTGGCTGTGGGTTTGTCATAAAACTCTTATTATTTTGAGATACGTTCCATCAATACCGAATTTATTGAGAGTTTTCAGCATAAAGGGCTGTTGAATTTTGTCAAAGACCTTTTCTGGATCTATTGAGATAATCATGTGATTTTTGCCATTGGTTCTGTTTATGTGATGGATTATGTTTATTGATTTGAGTATGTTGAACTAGCCTTGCATTCCAAGGATCAAGCCAACTTCATCATGGTAGATAAGTTTTTTGATGACATGCTGCTGGATTCAGTTTGCCAGTATTTTACTGAGGATTTTCACATCGATGTTCATCAGGGATATTGGCCTGAAATCTTCTTTTTTTGTTTTGTCTCTGCCAGGTTTTGGTGTCAGGATGATACTGGCCTCATAAAATGTGTTAGGGAGGATTCCCTGTTTTTCTATTGTTTGGGATAATTTCAGAAGGAATGGTACCAGCTCTTATTTGTACCTCTGCTAGAGTTTGGCTTGTGAATCAGTCTAGACTTTTTTTGGTTGGTAGGCTATTAATTGCTGCCTCAATTTCAGAACTTGTTATTAGTCATTTCAGGGCTTTGAATCTTGGGAGGGTGTACATGTCCAGGAACTTCTCCATTTCTTCTAGATTTTCTAGTTTATTTGCGTAGAGGTTGTGAATTCTGGGTTGGTAGTTTGTATTTCTGTGGGATACATGGTGATTATCCCCTTTATCATTTTTTGCTGCATCTATTTGATTCTTCTCTCTTTTCTTCTTTATTAGTCTGGCTAGCGGTCTATCTGTTTTGTTGATCTTTTCAAACCAGCTTCTGGATTCATTGATTTTTTTCAAGGGTTTTTTTGTGTCTCTATCTCCTTCAGCTCTGCTCTGATCTTAGTTATTTCTCGTCTTCTGTTACCTCTTAAATTTGTTTGCTCGTTTCTCTAGTTTTTTTTTTTTTTTTTAATTTTGATGTTAGGGCTATATACTTCTCTCTACACACCTCTTTAAATGTGTCCCAGAGATTCTGCTATGTTGTGTCTTTGTTCTCATTGGTTTCAAAGAACATCTTTATTTCTGCCTTCATTTCGTTATGTACTCAGTAGTCATTCAGGAGCAGATTGTTAAGTTTCCATGCAGTTGTGCAGTTTTGAGTGAGTTTCTTAATCTTGAGTTCTAATTTGATTGCACTGTGGTCTGAGAGACTGTTTGTCATGATTTCTCTTCTTTTGCATTTGTTAGGAAGTGTTTTACTTCCAATTATGTGGTGAATTTTAGAATAAGTGTGATGTGGTGCTGAGAAAAATGTATATTCTGTTGATTTGTGGTGGAGAGTCCTGTAGATGCCTGTTCGGTCTGCTTGGTCCAGAGCTATGTTCAAGTCCTGGATATCCTTGTTAATTTTCTGTCCTGTTGATCTGCCTAATATTGACAATGGGGTGTTTAAGTCTCCCACTATTATTGTGGGGAAGTCTTAAGTCTCTCTGTAGGTCACTAAGAACTTGCTTTATGAATCTGGGTGCTCCTGTATTAGGTGCATATATATTTAGGATAGTTAGCTCTTCTTGTTATATTGATCTGCTGTTGTGTTTGCTGAGAAAGGACATTATGTAATGTCCTTCTACGTCTCTTTTGATTTTTGTTGGTTTAAAGTCTGTTTTATCAGAGACTAGGATGGCAATACCTGCCTTTTTTGGTTTCCATTTGCATGGTAAATATTCCTCCATCCCTTTATTTTGAGGCTATGTGTGTCTTTGAATGTGATATGGGTCTCCTGAATACAGCACACTGATGGGTCTTGACTTCTTATCCAGTTTGCCAGTCTGTGTCTTTTAATTGCGGCATTTAGCCCTTTTACATTTAAGGTTAATATTGTTACATGTGAATTTGATCCTGCCATTATGATGCTAGCTGGTTATTTTGCCCGTTAGTTGATGCAGTTTCTTCATAGCGTCAATGGTCTTCACAATTTGGTATGTTTTTGCAGTGACTGGTACTGGTTGTTGCTTTCCATGTTTAGTGCTTCCTTCAGGAGCTCTTATAAAGCAGGCTTGGTGGTGACAAAATCTCTCAGCATCTGCTTGTCTGTAAAGAATTTTATTTCTCCTTCGCTTACGAAGCTCAGTATGGCTGGATATGAAATTCTGGGTTGAAAATTCTTTTCTTTAAGAATGTTGAATATCAGCCCCCACTCTCTTCTGGCTTGTAAAATTTCTGCAGAGAGATCTGCTGTTAGTCTGGTGGGCTTCCCATTGTGGGTAACCCCACCTATCTCTCAGGCTGCCCTTAATATTTTTACTTCATTTCAACCTCGGTGAATCTGATGATTATGTGTCTTGGGGTTGCTCTTCTTGAGAAGTATCTTTGTGGTGTTCTCTGTATTTTCTGAATTTCAATGTTGGCCTGCCTTGCTAGTTTGGGGAAGTTCTCCTGGCTAACAGCCTGAAGAGTGTTTTCCAACTTGGTTCCATTCTCCTAGTCACTTTCAGGTACACCAATCAAGCATAATATATGGTCTTTTCACATAGTCCCATATTTCTTGGATGCTTTGTTTGTTTCTTTTCATTCTTTTTTCTCTAATCTTGTTTTCTCACTTTATTTCATTGAGTTGATCTTCAATCTCTGTTATCCTTTCTTCTGCTTGATCAATTCAGCTATTGACACTTGTGTATGCTTCATGAAGTTCTCGTGTTGTGTTGTTCAGCTGCATCAGGTCATTTATGTTCTTCTCTAAACTGGTTATTCTAGTAAGCAATTTGCCTAACCTTTTACCAAGGTTCTCAGCTTCCTCGCATTGGCTTAGAACAAGCTCCTTTAGCTTGGAGGAGTTTATTATCCACCTTATGAAGCCTACTTCTGTCAATTCATCCAATTCATTCTGTCCAGTTTTCTTCTCTTGCTGGTGAGGAGTTGTGATCCTTTGGAGGAGAATAAGTGTTCTGGTTTTTAGAATTTTCAGCTTTTTTGCACTGGTCTCTCCCCATCTTCATGGATTTATCTACCTTTGGTCTTTGAAGTAGGTGACCTTCAGCTGGGGTCTGAGTGGACTTATTTTTATTTGATGTTGATACTATTCCTTTCTGTTTGTTACTTTTCCTTCTAACAGGCCCCTCTGCTGCAGGTCCGTTGGAGTTTGCTGGAGGTCCACTCCAGACCATTTTCCTGGGTATCACCAGCAGAGGCTGGAGAACAGCAAAGATTGCTGCCTGTTCCTTTCTCTGGAAGCTTTGTCCCAGAGGGGCACCTGCCAGATGCTAGCCAGAGCTCTCCTGTATGACATGTCTGTCGGCCCCTACTGGGAACTTTGAACTTGAAAGAGATGATTTAGGGAATCCAGATGAAGAAATTTCAAAGCAGCAAAGCATTCAAGAGGTGACAGAGCATAAAAGTTTAGAAAATTTGCAGCCTGACCATGTCTTAGAAAATAAAAACCTATTTTCTTGGGAGAAATTCAACCCAGCTGCAGAAATTTACATAAATAACAAGCAGTCTAATGTTAATCTCCAAGACAATGGGGAAAATGTCTCCACGGATGTCAGAGACCTTTAACGCAGCCCCTCCCATCACAGGTCCCCAGGCCTAGTAGGATAAAATGGCTTCCTGGGCTGGGCCCAGGACCACACTCCTGCTCTGTGCAGCCTAGGGACTTGGTGCCCTGTATCCCAGTTGCTCCAGCTCCAGTTCTACCCGAAAGGGGCCACAGTAAAGCTTGGGCTATTGCTTCAGAGGGTGTAAGCTCCAAGCAGCTTCCACATGGTGTTGGGCCTGCAGGTGCACAAAATTCAACAATTACAGTCTGGAAACCACTGACTAGATTTCAGAGGATGCATGAGTCTGCTGCAGGGGGAGAGCCCTCATGGAGAGCCACTGCTATGGCAGTGTGGAAAGCAAATGGGGGTTGGAGCCGTGGTACAGTCCCACTGGGGCACTGCCTAGTGAAGCCGAGAGAAGAGGGCTCCTGTCCCCCAGATCCCAGAATAGTAGATCCACCAACAGCTTGCACTGAGTGCCTGGAAAAGCCATGGGCACTCAATGCCAGCCTACGATGGGGCTGCTGAAGGCCATGGGCGCCCCTTGCATCAGCAGATGTGAGACATAGAATCAAAGGAGATCATTTCAGACCTTTAGGATTTGACTGCCCCACTGGATTCTGCACTTGTATGGGGTCTGTAGACCCCTTTGTTATGGCCAATTTCTCCCATTTGGAACAGGAGCATTTACATAATGCCTGTACCCCCATTGTATCTTGGAAGTAACTAAGCAGCTTTTGATTTTACAGGTTCATAGGTGAAAGGGACTTGCCTTGTCTCACATGAGACTTTGGACTTTGAATTTTTGAGTTAATGCTGAAATGAGTTAAGACTTTGGGGGACTGTTGGAAAGGGATGACTGTGTTTTAAAATGTGAGACGGATATGAGACTTGAGAGGGACCAGTGGTGGAATAATATGGTTTGGCTCTGTGTCCCCACCTAAATCTCATCCTGAACTGTAATCCCCATGTTTCAAGGGAGGGACCTGGTAGGAGGTGACTGGATCATGGTGATAGTTTCCCCTATAGTGTTCTCATGATAGTAAGTGAGTTCTCATGAGATCTAATGGTTGTATAAGGGGCTCTTCCCCCTTGCTCTTTCTCTCACCTGCTGCCATGTAAGACATACGTGCATCCCCTTCCACCATGATTGTGGGTTTCCTGAGGTCTCCCTAGCCATTTGGAACTGTGAGTCAATTAAACCTCTTTTCTTTGTAAATTATCCAGTCTCCATGCAGTCCGTCGTTTTTTGTTTTGTTTTGTTTTGTTTTTTTCCTTTGAGATGGAGTCTTGAGTCTTGCTCTGTTGCCTAGGCTGAAGTGCAGTGGCATGATCTCGGCTCACTACAATCTCTGCCTCTTGGGTTCAAGTGCTTCTCCTGCCTCAACCTCCCCAGTAGCTGGGATTACAGGTGTGTGCCACCATGCTCAGCTAATTTTTGTATTTTTAGTAGAAATTAGGTTTTACCATGTTGCTCAGGCTGGTCTTGAACTCCTGATATCAGGTGATCCACCTGCCTCAGCCTCCCAAAGTGCTGGGATTACAGACATGAGCCACCGCACCCAGCCTCAGGCAGTTCTTTATAGCAGTGTGAAAATGAAATACAACACTCGTAGAACCAAATGTCAAAAGGGTAATTTTTTTCTGAACTCTCTACAAGCTCATAAACTTTATAGAACTGAACAGTCTTCATGCATCACACATAAAAACACAATTTATGTTTGCCCTACATGTTCTCCATTTCAACTAATATTGTGGCTATAATATTGTGGCTATCCCTCCTGTCACTAGGCCCAGTGTAAAAAACCACCCTTGGCTCCTTTCTCTCTTCTACCCTCTACATACAGTGAAAGCACTATGTTATGCTGATTCTAATTTTGACATATGTATTAAGGTTTTTCAGAGAAAAAATATATATATATATACACACACACACACACACACACACACGCCATATATTTTAAGAAACTGAGTTGAGCAATTGGCTGAAGCAATCATGGAGGCTGAGAAGTACCAAGATCTGCAGTCAGCAAGCTGGAGACCCAGGATACTGTAAGCTCTAGTCCAAAAACCAGCAGACTTAAGACTCAAGAGCTGATGTTGCAGTTTGAGTGTGAAAGCAGGATAAAACTCACATCCCAGCTCAAGGCATTCAAGCAAGGGGAGTCCCCCCTTACTTAAGGAAGTGTTAACTTTTTTGTTTCAACTCAGGGCATCCACTTATTGGATGAGGCCAACCTACATTTGGGAGGTAATCTGCTTTACTCAGCCTACCAGTTCAAATAATCTTATCCAAAAACACACTCACAAACATACTGAATGATGTTTGATCAAATATCTGGGTACTCCATGACCCATTAAGTGGACACATAAAATTTACTGTCATAACATATGTATCAGAATCTGTCCTTCCCTCGTCCCTTCCACCACTTGAATCCACACCATTATGATCTCTTGAACTGATTAACACAATTACCTCACCTAGTTGATTACTGCCGTCTGGTTCTGTCCTCCCCTAGGCCACACTCTAGAACAATCAGAGTCACCCTGTTAAAATACTACTTTGATAACAGAAATTCTCTCCTTAAAATCTCCCACAGGCTACCCATACCTTACAGGATAGACTTCATGTTCCTCAGTTTTGCCTACAAAGCCTTTCACTGTGTGGCCACTTCCTCCTTCTCCAGCCTTTCCTCTAGTCTCATCCTTATTTACATGCAAGCAACTTTAAACTCCTTACAGTTCACCAAAAACACGCCACACTAATTAACGTAACTGCAAAGTTTTTTTCTCATCTGGTGTGTTTCTTATACTATAATCCAGAGATGTACTGATTCTTCAAACCCTGCTACGAGTTTTCTGTGAAAAGTATCTCCCCTGTCTATGCTATCTTGTACCTTATACATAATTACATCACTATACTCATTAACCTGTTTTAAGTGCTTTAGTGACTCCCTATTGTAAAGAGGAAGCTCTTCAGGGCAGACACAGAGTTTATTTTGTGGGTATTTCTGTTGCTTGATGCCTGCTCTCCTACATAATTGGTGGTCTGAATACATATATATACAAATTTTTTTCAAAATATATATGTTCAACATTATTTATAAATATATATGAGTGTGTGTGTGTGTGTGTGTCTACACACATAAACAAAGGTTGAGATCAAATAAAATCTCTTCAAATGCACTGAAATAACAACACAGGTGTACACAATTTGTCAGTACCATCTATGATTTCCTAGCATTAATAATAATCACTCACATATACATCACATATACAGATGCCTTAAATTCGACAATTTAAAAGTAATGTTTATGCCACCTGGTGGTCAAACAGGAAATGCTATTTTTAAATATTTCATAATTCATATTGTGATATGACAGTGTTTCAGTTTAAAGCAACTGACTTCTGCCTCTAGAAGGATATATTTTAGCACACTGCAAAGCATTTTTGAGAAATGGTAACAAAGAAAAGGCTTCAATTGCAGTAATAGTGGGAGACTTCAACACCCCACTGACAATATTAGACAGATCATGGAAGCAAAAAATGAACAAAGATACTGAGGACCCAAACTCATTACTGGATCAAAGGTACCTGACAGACATCTACAGAACTCTCTACCTCAAAACGACACAATATACATTCTTCTCCTCCTCATGTGCCACCACATGGCACATACTCTAAAATCGATCACATAATCAAACATAAAACACTCCTCGGCAAATGAAAAAGAACTGAAATCATAACAGCCACTCTCTCAGACCACACTGCAATTAAAATAGAATTCAAGAATAAGAAAATAGCTCAAAACCATACAATTACATAAAAAATGAATAACCTGCTTCTGAATGACTTTGGAGTAAATAATGCAATTAAGGTAGAAATCAAGAAATTGTTTGAAACTAATGAGAACAAAGATACAACATACCAGGATCTCTGGGACACAGCTAAGGCAGTGTTAGGAGGAAAAATTATAGCACTACACATCCACATCAAAAAGTTAGAAAGATCTCAATTTAATAATCTAACATCAAAACTAACAATTTAGAGAACTTACAGCAAAGCAATCCCAAAGCTAGCAGAAGACAAGAAATAATCAAAATCAAAGCTGAACTAAAAGAGATTGAGACACAAAAAAATTCAAAAGCTCAACAAATCCAGGAGTTGGTTTTTTGCATTTTTTTTTTAATTTTAGTTTCTGGGATACATGTGCAGAACATGCAGGTTTGTTACATAGGTATACATGTGCCATAGTGGTTTGCTGTACCTATCAACCCGTCATCTAGGTTTCAAGCATGCATTAAGTATTTGTCCTAATGTTCTCCCTCCCCTTGCTCCCCACCCCGACAGGCCCAGTGTATGATATTCCCCTCCCTGTGTCCACGGGTTCTCATTGTTCAACTTCCACTTATGAGTGAGAACATGCAGTGCTTGGTTTTCTGTTCCTGTATTAGTCTGGTGAGAATTATAGCTTCCAGGTTCATCCATGTCCCTGCAAAGGACATGAACTCATTCTATTCTATGGCTGCATAGTATTCCACGGTGTGTATGTGCCAACAAGCAATGGGGACAGGATTCCCTATTTAATAAATGGTGCTGGGAAAACTGGCTAGCAATATGCAGAAAACTAAAACTGGACCTCTTCCTTACACCTAACACAAAAAATTAACTCAAGATGGGTTAAAGACTTAAATGTAAAGCTCAAAACTAAAAAAAAAAAAAAATACCTAGGCAATACCATTCATGACATAGGCATGGGCAAATACTTCATGACCAAAACACTAAAAGCAATTGCAACAGAAGCCAAAATTGATAAATGGGATCTAATTAAACTAAAGAGCTGGACAGAAAAAGAAATTATCATCATAGTGAACAGGCAACCTACAGAATGGGTGAAAATTTTTGCAATCTACCCATCTGGCAAAGATCCAGAGTCTACAAGGAACTTAAATTTACAAGGAAAAAAAAAAAAAAAAAAAAAAAAACCAAAAAGGGGGCCAAGGATATGAACAGACACGTCTCAAAAGAAGACATTTATGCAGCCAACAGACACATGAAAAAATGCTCATCATCACTAGCCATCAGAGAAATGCAAATCAAAACCACAATGCGATACCTTCTCACGCCAGTTAGAACAGAGAACGTTAAAAATTCAGGAAACAACAGATGCTGGACAGGATGCTTTTACACTGTTGGTGGAAGTGTAAACAACAGATTCTGGAGAGGATGTTTTACACTGTTGGTGGAAGTGTAAATTAGTTGAACAATTGTGGAAGACAGTGTGGCAATTCCTGAAGGATCTAGAATCAAAAATACCATCTGACCCAGAAATCCTATTACTGGGTATGTACACAAAGGATTATAAATCATTCTATTATAAAGACACATGCACATATTTACTGCAGCACTATTTACAATATTAAATACTTGGAATCAACCCAAATGCCCATCAATGATAGACTGGATAAAGAAAATACTGATAAAATAGATACAGCACTAGCTAGACTAATGAAGAAAAGAGAGAAGAGCCAAATAAAATTCAGTTAATTTATCTCATTCTAGCAATTTGCATCACTTTTCTAACTTTGAATATACCAAAAGAGATACCACTTTCAAATGCGTGAAATTATAAACTAATGAGAAGATTCATTTTAGCTCAATTGTCTTCACTACCTGAGCTTCAAAAAACAACACAGCAGATTTGTGGGTCAGCTTGGCTCTAAACTATTTGACAATACAACTCCCTTTGCCTATAGGTACTCAAATTCTGGACTTTCCTGGTTGTCACTTTCTCTCTGAAACCATCCTTTAACTCTCCAACACAAACCTTCCTTCTTGCTGTGCTTTTGATACCACCCCTCATTCCAGTCTCATAGATGTTCCCATCTTTCCCACTGCCTCAAAGAATTCCTTTAGGCAGATGACTTTCTTATCTGTATTTCTAATCCTGACATCTCTCTCAAGTTCAAGTCACCAGGTATCCTTGCTTGCTACTATCTCAATATGACTTGACTTCAGTACCTGAAACCTCATTTGTCCAAAAAAAATCATCGTTTCCACTTACTCTTGGTACAACTTCCTGCTAGGACTGCTACTACCCTCCAGTCTCCAAGCTTTGAAACCTGAGAGTCAACCTTGACTGCTTCCTTGACTTCCATATATATTTCATTGACAGATGATATTGATCCTATCTCCCCCTTCTTTCCTTGTTCCCATTTGGGGGCTTTGCATTAAACTTTCCCTCTGCCTGGGATGCTCTCCTCACTCCCACCCCCAGTAGTCTCAAGGCTTATTCCTTGTTATCATTCAAGCATCTCTTTAAATGTCCCTTCTTCAGAAAGGTCTCCCTGATCTCCTAATTTCTATCACATCATCCAGTTTTAATTCTCTAAATATTACTACCACTTCCTGATCACTTCCTAATGGTATACTCTGTCCATGCCCTTAGGAATGTGCACTCCTTAAGTGTCCTGGACTCCCTAATTTATTGCTATACTCCAAGCCTTTATTGTTGAGTAAGAGCTCAATATTTCTCAACAACTAAAATCCTTTTAAAAATACCAGCACCTCTTTTATTTCCATGCCAAAGTAATTATATGTAAGATCTGAGGTATGACAGTGATGTCCCTGTTTCCAATCTCCTCCCTCTCCCAAAGAATTCTAAACACTGATGCCTAATTACTCTGTCTAAATAACCTTATCTATCAGATAACCTAAAGAAATAACTTATGGAAAGTATACTGTCTTAGAAACGCATAGCATACACCCAATAAATGTTAAGTTTCCCCGTTATTTTCCTGCTGGAAAATCCTTAAAATGCCACTCACTGCCTACAGAATGCAGCAGGTTTTCCACTGGCTGTCACACTTTTTCTTAATAGGCTCCAATCTAGTTTGTCATCTTATTTTCTAGAACACCTCTTCATGCTCTGTATGTCACAGTCATATTACATCATTTGCCAGTATATTCCTCTAGTTATACTTTACATTGTTCCCACTTGCTTGAAACAGCCTAGTACCCATAGCTCTCTAAATCCTATCCATCCTTAAAGGTAAGCAACTTCCTTCAAAAAGACTTTTAAAAGTCCTGTTTTCTAAGACAACATAATCACTTTCTCTCTCTCCTCTGAACATTAATATCTTTCTCTGGACTACAGGGTCACATTGGGTACAATTAACGATGTGATCTTACTCTCACCAGACTGTGTGATGCTATGGGCAGGGCTTAAACTTTATCTTTCTGTATTTTCTACACTGTTTTGTACCTTACAAATACTGAATTAAAAGAGACTGAATAAATGAGAATAATTGCTCTGAAAGGAAAGAGTTAATAGGCAAAAACTGGGAGTTGATAAGAGGAAACCATCTCTCTTTGGATTCCATTACTTAAAGGTCAAAAACTTGCAGTATAGTAAAAAGCATAGTCCTAATTTCATTTCCTAACAAACAGGAAGTGTCAGGATGAGAGAAGACAAACACTTATATTGTGATGTTAATATCACACACAGCCCTATAGAATAATGTCAAAGCCATGACGATACAATCTGCTACAAAGTGAAACAGTGAATCCACCTGCATAATTTTCATTCATCAATGCGTGAATGCTACCATGAGGAACTGGTTAAAAAAAAAAAAATACTGAAGTCAGCAATACACCCAATCCAGTGCCCCCTACACACTATAAATGCCAAACCACACAGCTCTCTCCACCGTCTAGCCCCAGTTACCTTTCCGGTTGAGATCTCACAGATCTTCTCTCTCTCCTTGAACAAGCCTTCCTCCCAGAGAATTTGCCTGACTTTGTTTCCCACTAAGACACTGAAGACACTGCTTTGACCTCAGCTCTTGGCCACACAGTTCTAACTGTTCACATTTGTTCTCCTGGGATATTACCTTTAGGCTGAGTTGGTCCCCTGAGCCTCCCTTGCTAGGCAACTCTGGTTGCTATTTATTTCTACTTCACTCTATTTATTGAAAATCAGATGCACTGATACCTTTTACCCAATGCAATGTTTCTTTAAGTTATATTATCATAAGAAGAAAATACTAAAAGTAATTATTCCTAAACATGGGCATTCAGTGTTTCCTAAGAAGTTCCAGAAAACTGTCTTTTAAGTAAATATTCATGGGATTCTCATATCTCTATGTTCTCTACATTGTTTGTACCCTATAAATGCTGAATTAAAAGGGGGTGATTAATTGAAGAAGTCTCTAAAGTACTGCTTTGCTCTATTCCCAAACTCCTGCACTCAGCCTGCATTACCTGTTTCTTGCTGGATTTGTGGCCACTAAGTCACTATAATGAAAGATCTTACATCTCTGGTTTTCAATCTTGCCTGCACATTAGAGTGACTTAGTTTTTTAAAAACACCAATGCTAACCCACATCCTACGCCAAACACATCAGAATCTCTGGGTGTAAAACCCAGATACTACTGTCTTTTAAAGCTCCTACGTGATTCCAACGTGAGAAACACTATCTTACAATAATCCATTTATGCCTAAGGTTACAACTTTTTGGATTTTGAAATCAGACCTTGGCGATGACCTTGATTAGTAGGATATAAAGAACTCCCACAAGCTTAGCATTCCGATAATGGAACACTAGGCATAAATGGGTTAACGTATGTTTATACTACTATTCTTAGCAGAGAAGTAGGATATGCCCCATTTATGCCATCTCCACTCTCAACTTTGTGACTCCAAGAATGTCTTCCTACTACCTCTCTGTGAGTTCATGTTAATTTGCTTAATCTTTCAAAGTTCAGCTGGAGCTCTGCTCCCTTTCCAGGGCTTCTAATCACTTACTTCTAATCACCCACCTTAAGCTAAACCATTATCACCTCCCTTATGGGCACAGTCCTGTTATATACACTCTCAGTTACAGCCCATTCTCCATACAGCAGCCAGAGCAAGAAGTTTAAAACTCCTCGTTAATGTTTACCAAAGAATTTCCACTGTATTGAAAGTCCTACCCACTGGAACAGGCATTTCCTCTGCCTCCTCTTTGGCCTCATCACTCACCCTCTATGCCTTACTCGCTCTGCTCCACAGCCACATTGGCTGTTTCTGCTCACTGAACTTTCTGCCTCAAACCAACTTGGATGGCTCCACTCCTGCAGGAGTCAATTCAAACATTCCCTTCTGAATAAAGGCTTCCTGATGATCCAGTCTAAATTAGCAGCCCTGCTCTATCTCCAGGTACTCCATCACTTCAATCTGGCTTCTTTTGTTCACAGATTTCAACACTCAGTTTTCTTGCTTACAGGTTTACTTTTTAATGTCTACATCCTCCATGTGAATATAAATTGTATTACTTTTGTCTTGTTTCTGGTAGACTTCCAGAAATCAAAGTGTTTTGGTTGAATAAAGAAATGAATCAATTAATCAATGAACAAATGAATATGAATATAACCCAAGACAAAACTAGATACATCATGTGTAGTATCTTCACACGTGACTACTTTAGGAGCTCATACGTTTCTAACCATACCATAAGCTCCTAATGAGCAGTAAGCAGACTTTTTCTTCTTTTCCAATCTTTAGAAGTAAGCTAGTATACATTTAAGTACCTATTAATTATTTTGGCTATTTTAGAACATCTTCATTATTGTATTGAAAAATATTTTTTTAACTTTCAGTTACCTATATAATCATCCAACCAATAAACATCTGCATAACTGAATGTTTACTATATCACACCTGAACAAGCACAAGTCTGCAATTTCAATTCACCTTCCAATTCTTTCACCTTTCACTTTCACTCTCTGAATCACATTCGTCTTACTAGGTACTATGCAACTTATAAATCTCACAATTACAGACTCTGCCTGTATGTAGGCATTGATTCATCTGATAGGGAGTCAAGCATATCTTTCTCTAACTAATGTACATCTGTTGAGATCAAAGAGACAGAGATTTCAATCAGGAAACTTCTGTGAGGATGCTCCAAGTCCGAGCTGCTTCTCCAGGGGTAAGGTCTTACTGTGACCGGAACATTTTTAAAGTGGGCCTTATAAAGGCTTATGGTTTATGGATTCTGGTTTCAAGATTTCATTTTATTTTTTTACATCTGACACATCAAAATCCATCCATGAAATGTAGGCTTTGTTTAAAAGCTATCAAAAACTTCACTGTGAAAGACTAGAATCAAATAATTTATTTTCTAAAACCTTACTGACAATCACAGACACCAAAGAAATTGCCTTCTATGAAACAGAGGACAAGAAAGCACAAACTTCAGAAAATCATGGTAATTACTATATTTTGCTAGTATTACATAAAATATTATTACAGTGGGTAATACTACCTTCCAACACCTTCTTCTTATTTATTTTGGAATCAATAGTTCAGACTGTCCCTAATAAGTGCTAAACATGTATCTTCAAATAACTTAGCCTTCTCCAAGGAAATAATCTCATAGTCCTAGGATACATAAAATATTCATAAAATCCCCTTTAATCTTCACTTCTGATGACTAATGATAGTTTTTCTCCCATGTGCTGAAGATTATAATATAGGCCATGACATGCATCAGTCATCCTATTAGTGCCTTTCAAGGTCTTGATGCATTTACCTCCTTTTCCCCCAAGGTGCCGGAATTCCCCATAAATTCTGTTGATCCAACAAGGGGAACTCTGTTCTGACCTTCACTAACCCTGGAGGGTCCAGAATCACCACTCACATCTGAGAGACCCTCTCCCTTATTTGTGGAGGTGTCACCCCAAGAGAAATCTAACAATGGATCTTGCAGGTACCAAAAAAAATTATAATCGTTGGCTTATTAAACACATGTCCCCCTTCCCTCCCAAGAGTATCTTTAGTCCTTATAAACAACAAAGTAATTGAACAGCATATACATACAACACTGTTGGATAAAAAGTTATTTCTTCAAAGCACCAATTTCAAAATCTTGAATTCCTTTTGAGCACTCCTTTTTATTCTCTCCTACAGTTAGTCGGTTATTAAATAAGCTGCATTATTTTTGTCTGTTACAAAATGCACCACACTGAAACCTTTACCCTTTAGCCTTGCTGGCATCCTAGTCCATTCTCTTCTCATCATGCTTCAAATACACCCATCTTCTCCTACCAGATTTTTCTGCTTAAGTTCCTTCCTCTCTCCTAAATCCCATACACAACTGGTGTAGATTTTACACCATTCCTATTACACCATCCTTTAATGTCTCCCCTCTGTTTAATGTCTTAGGGTAAACCTCATAAGAACAATCATACTTTCTGCCCTGGACATACTAAATCCAAACCTCAGGATGTTCTTCCCTTCCCAGGTTGTATAAACCCTTGCTTACTGATACTCTACGCTTCCTTGTTCACATGCTGTCTCTTCTCTGAAAATTCCTAACCACATGCCCACAGTTTTCTTTCCATTAATATTCTATGACACTCACTGCTGGTCTCAGGTGTTTGGATCTTCCATATATATGCTACTTCTTTCAACAAAACTGTAAGTAAGCAAGTGACCTCCTGGTCACTTTAATGCACAGTCATCCGTTTCTATCTTGCTTGACATCTCATCTGTTTCCTCATTCTGAAAATATTCTCACTGTTCAACTCCCACTTATGAGTGAGAACATGCGGTGTTTGGTTTTCTGTTCCAGAACTTAAAGTAAAATAAAATTTAAAATATATATGTATATGTGTGTGTGTGTGTGTGTGTGTGTGTGTGTGTGTATGTATTCTCTTCACTTGGTTTATATGTTACCTTTCCCAAAATTATCCTACCTAATTCACCATTTCTACTTACCTTTTGCCAACTTTTATTCTCACCATTGTTCACCTTCCCAACTGATACTACCCTTGCCCAAGTTACTACCCTTTTCTGCCAATCCCAGGGCAATGAATTCTTAACTGGTCCCCGCACATTCAGCCTCATCCCTTGCCAATGTGTCTCCTGATGGAGCCCAGTGGGTGGTCTTTTCAATTGCAAATCTTATTGTGTCACTCATCTGCTGACAATACCTCAATAAAAACTGCATTTTTTTTCAAGCAATACAGGTAATTCTAATGTGCAGCCAAGTTTGAGAATAACTCCTCTAACCATATTCACTTCCACACCTTGTGGTATTTCTTTTATCCAGAACATTCTCTCACCTCTCAAAACTCAGCTATCCTGATTGAATAATGCTCAATCTTCAGATTTTAATTTAAATGCTTCTCTTCAAGAAGGCCATCTCTGATATTGTACATCAGATCTGATTCCCCTGTAATTGGCTCCCATGGAACCTGTTAATATATGTTAACTATCTGTTTTCTGCCTTTGACTGTCCAAAGAGAAAGTGCCATATCTGTTTTACCAGTGTATTAAAGCACTGAGCATAGTGCCAGGCACAAGGTGAGTGTTCAGAAATTTCTGCTAAATGAATCTTACAATAATACTCTTTTAAACAGTATTACAAAAGTTCAGAGGTGAAAAGATTATGTCGCTGTGGAATCACATAAATTACTCTTTTCTTAAAAACTTACAAAACTGTGTGAAAACATATCACCCCAGACAACCTAGAAATAGAAAAAAAAAAAGAAAAAAAAAACTGTTAACAGGCCAATTTTCAACTAAGAAATTAAATGCCTTTCATTTTGCCATTGAATGAAATATTTGAAGGATGACATAATAACTCATCACATGCCATAAGAACATGAACTAACTATAGGCTTGTTATGAAGACAAGAATTATTCACACACTGAAGTTTGGAGATATATGTGATTCCATAGCTAACACTCTTTTTAAGTATAGTCTATCTACCAGTAAAGCCCAAATGAGAACTCTGTAAGCACATTAGGGATATGGCCAAAAGCCATCAGCTTGATTCTGCAGAGTCTATTCTCTAGCATAGGAAGACAAAACAAAAATATTCCTAATTCTGAAAAAGAAGCAGAGCCGAAAAAAGCTCACTGGTCAATCATTACCCTGTCAAATATGATTAAAACAGTAAAATCATAATTACGTTGGCATCAACCTAATATATTCTTGTGATTAGTAAAAAGGAGAGCTCAAAGTCAATTTTCTGTAGATACCTTAATCAAGCAGAACTCATTTCCACTGATTTTTACTATTGCATTGGTCCTCAAAATAAAGTCCATTCTCAGGGGGTTTCCAGCTTTTATAACTAGTTAAAAACTAGTAAAACATCATAGCTTTAGTATTACAGTTCATCCATCCATCACTCACTAAAACATCAGAGGTCTAGGAAATTAAAAACACTTGACTAAAAGAGCAGAATAACCTCTTACCATTAAAAAAATAAAATTAACACACTATTTTTTCCAGAAGAGAATAAACCAAACTAAATAGGTTCCACCTTACCATAATAAAAGACTTCACACAACTCATACTGCATTCTGTTTAATTCATCAAATCCATGTTGGATGTTACAATGGAAGGACACTGAAATAAGACTAAAAGGACTCAAGTGACAAATAAGGCATGGCTTCCTATCATCAGACAACTCAGAAAATGCAGGGCAACAACTGACTCTACTTCAAGGCAAAAAGGCATTTCTGTCAAACACAGGTCCAGGTGATATGCCAGAGGGTCACAAACAAATTAGTTCAAACTAGGGAAGGGCCAAAAATAATTGATATTGCATGAGTGTTGAGAGATCATGGAGCATTTATTGGGATGGGGGGCAGTCTTTCATACCAGGAAGAAGCACAGATAAGGGCACCGAGACAGGGGCACAAGCAATGGTGTGGAGAAAGTAGAGCTGGAGCAGAGGTAATGCAAAGATAGGAATATGGGGCTGAAAAGAGATTCTGGGTGCACAATAGACAAGACCTTGAATGGAATCAGCTCCTAGATCATGTACATCCATTCACTGTTTAAAACATGATCTTCACTGTTTAAGACATGATTTTCATTCACTGAAGCTCCTTTTTATTTTGTAGACTAGATGCAACCTCGTTTATGAATTGCAAATAAAAAGCCAATTAGATCTTTGAAACTAAATTTGTGGAAATGTTGTTTTTCACAGTGACAAACATAAATTGTTAAATAAAGAACTAAATGATATTACAGTGTGTGAAATTTATGGAATGAGATAGTATTGTTTCCAACATTCATGTTATAAAGAAATAATAAAAATAAGTCAGAGTCAATTCTCAAAGTATAATAAAAAGAATTGACATTTTTATAGACTATGGTGTTGTTTGCTTTACTTTTTTGTTGTTTTTGTTGTTTTTGTTTTTTTTAAGTTCAAGTGTTACATAGGTAAACTTGTGTCATGGAGTGTGTTGTACAGAGAATTTCATCACAATAGCAAAGACGTGGAATCAATCTAAATGTCCCTCAATTATAAACTAGATAAAGAAAATGTGGTACATATACACCATGGACTACTATGTAGCCATACAAAATAATGAGATCATGTCTTTTGTAGGGACATAGATAGAGCTGGAGGCCATTATCCTTAGCAAACTAACACAGGAAACCAAATATCACATATTCTTACTTATAAGTAGGAGCTAAATGATGGGAACACATAAGACATGATCTTAACTGTGCCAGAAAAAAAACTGTAGAGGCAAAAAGCGTGGCAGACAACCTATTATGGGGCTCCTGAAACAGCCAAGTAGCAATGATGTTTAACAGATGACAGAAATCACAAAGCTCATTGTGGAAGGGGAAGAACACTGAAAATTATATAACTGAGAAATCAGAACAAAAGAATAGCAATCAGATTAGAGCATTTTATAAAAATAGAGATGGAATCGAGAATGAAAATTAAGTTCCATTAATGTAACTCACAAAATAACTGAATACAGTAACACCCGAATTCCTACATTTTCTGAACAATTTATTCCTAAGAGAAGCAGACCTGTAACACACTGAGGATCTTTCACTTTTGATTCTGGACTAAAACTGGAGAATGTGGCCATGATGCCCATCATTCAATTTTACTGGAAGAAAAAAACTCACACAACACTCTTAAATATTTGCCCTACTCTTTTCCACAACATAATCTACTTAACAGCTAGATTCAGTAGTTTTTAAGACAGAATTAAACAATAAAATTCTCAATTCCAAAAAAAAAAAAAAAAAAAATTCTTAGGTTCTTCTGCTGCTAAGGAATTAATTAACTTCCCATCAGATTATCAAGGCCAAGGGGAAAAAAAATTCATATTTATTTGTTGCCTATGTGACAGGAAGCAGTGTGTGAAGCATTCCTCATTAATCCTTAATCTTACGTTCCTCATTATCCAAACCATTGTCTTCCTCATTTTTCAGAGTATGAGAGTGTGTATTATGGAGGTAAGCAACTTGCTCAAAAGAAGTTAGCTAATGTTGACAGAGCTAATATTCAAATTCAGATTCTTCTGACTTTAAAAGTCACTTTTTCTTAATAGAAAGAGTGCTCTTTCCAATAAGCACTCTGTCTCCAAGAATTCATCTTTGGAAACCCTACTGCTCCATCAGTAATGCTTCTTCTCCTTTTCTTTTTTCATTAATTTATACATGCTCATTCCTAAATTAATCACAGAGCACCTACTGTATGCTAAACGTTGATTATGATCATTCATTACTGTCTATAAGTGTTTTATATTAAGCATGGCATTCTAAGCCTTGCCCTTTTCCTTAATCAAATCTGTTGTCAGAATGGTTGTTAACATCACACCACTTCTATTTATTTCCAAAATGTGTTCTAGTAAACATATAAATCCATGATACTCATCCATAAAAATTATGTGTCTGCTACCTTCTTTAAATATAAAAATCCTCATGAGGGAAAAAAGCATGTTCTACAGAACTACCTAAAAGATAATATCCTAATTATTTAAATAAACTTAACAGCTTTGAACTGTTGTAAAAGTTGTTTATTAACAGTATTAATATTAAAAAGTGTGAATTAAGACAAATGGTGCCACAAGATTTTAGTGTAATTTTAACTAAAAACCATGTAGTAATGTGTGTGTGTGTATATATACAAACAAAGTATCCTCTTAAACATTTACGTGTAAATCATGCAATAAAAAGCACCTCTGCAAGGGTTTCTTGCAAATGTTCAGCGTACTGCCAATAATATTTCATAGCCAGCTTACATAGGAAGTCATCTACAAAGTGAATCAATGGAAGGAATGATATTTACCCCTTTCTGAAAAGGCATTTTAACTCATTATGGGCTTCTGAGTATTACTACTAATTTAAGGACTCTTAACACCATAGAAATCATGGTACTATGATAAGGAGTTCTGTTTCAAAAGTATACCCCGAATGTTCAGTAAGCTACATATGACAATAAAAGATAATACTGAAGGAAAAGCAGATATACAACTCTTTCTAATTTTTTAAAGATGTACCTTATAATACTACCTTTGAGGGTAGAAGAAACTGTCTACTTCTACTAGTTACCTTTACAAGATAAAAAAAGGAGGGGGGAGTTTGGAATTAATGCTAGCTCTCATTTTACAGTTGCTCAGTATTCACTCAAGGGAGTTTGAGATTACCTCCAAGAGCCCAACTCCAAACCCAGCCATGCCAGCAGCACTTCCAAATATGCACAGAGACACCTCCAGCTGCCCACAGAACCACTACCCCCTCACCATTGTCATTCATGCTCTCAAAACTCTGAGATTCATGTAGGAAAACACAGTCAAATGCATCCCTCAAAAAGGCCCATGTCAGAAAGGTCACATCAGTTCCTTCCATTCTTTCTCTTTCTGGCTTTATAAAATACAAGTGACAAATATAAATTATATATATTTTCAGTGTACAAGGTCAAGTTGTGTTTTATATATATATATATATGTATACATATATACACACACCTTGTGAAATAATTAAATCAAGCTAATTAACATAAATATCACCTCACATACTTAGCATTTTCTGTGGTAAGACCATTCAATATCTACTCTTGGCAATTTTCATGGATATGGAACATTATTACTAACTACAGTCACTATACTGTACAATAGATCACCGGAATTTATTCATCCTAACTGCAACCCCTTGACCCTTTGAACAACATCTCTCTATTCTCTCCCAACTGTCAGTTCCTGAAAGAAAATATGGCATCATCTCACTTATGTGTGGAATCTAAAAAAGCCTACCTCATAGAAGTAGAAAATAGAATGGTGATTCCATTCTTTCTAAAAGGTAACTGTAGTGTACTTCAGAGAATATCCCAGTAAAATAAAAAGATTAAAATTAGGTAAGATGAATAATGAAAACTGCCAATGAAGGCATTTGGGTTGACTATAGAAAAAATAGTTCACCCTAAACCAGTGGTTCTCAATCTCAATTGTATTTTGGAATAACCTAAGGACTGTGAAAGAATCGTGTCTCAGTCCAAACCCCAGATATTCTGATGTAATTGGTCTGGGGTACAACCTGGACATCAAGACTATTAACAGCTCCCCAGATGATTGTAATGTAGAGCCAGGGTTGAGAGTCACTGCCTAGAACTCTAGCCTTAAGTCTACCAATACAAAAGAGGCAAAGACTTTCAGAAAGTCTTTTAAAAAACAAAAATAAACCTTTAAAACTAATGTTGTAAATCTAATTAATGACACTTTATTTTACCCTTTTTTTTTTTTTTTTTTTTAAGACAGAGTCTCGCTCTGTCGCCAGGTTGGAGTGCAGCAGCACAATCTCGGTTCACTGCAACCTCCACCTCCCGGGTTCAAGTGATTCTCCTGCCTCAGCCTCCCAAGTAGGTGGAACTACAGATGTGCATCACCACACCCAGTTAATTTTTGTATTTTTAATAGAAATGGGGTTTCACCATGTTGGCCAGGATGGTCTCGATCTCTTGACCTCATGATCCGCCCACCTCGGCCTCCTAAAGTGCTGGGATTACAGGCAACACTTTATTTTTCATACCTATGGAAGCCCCTCAGCACTATTACAGGCCTGCAGGAATCCACGTACAAAAGGCCTGGATTCATATGGTGTTTACTGTTAAAAAGGTTAAATGAACAACTAAGTTGGCTATCACTGTGTTCACCATCACAGACAACTGCGCATGGGCAAGGCACTTCTTTAAAAAGAAGTTTCAGAGGGACTAGAAAAGTATAAATCACTGAGGCACACATGCCTCCAGGTCCATCCCCCACTGTGCCTCTCACCCTAGCAGACAACAGAGAGCTACACAGCCACATAAAGCAGCCCACAGTCATGGACTTAGCCTACTTTGGACTGATTTCTGCTCGGGAGACAAACAGGAGAAGATGCCTTGTGGTTCACAGAATAAAAAATGAACAGATGAGAATAAACACTCCCTAAAACTACACAGGTAGAAATAACTTTGGAGTTATTAAAAGCACAGTTATTAACACATTCAGGTTTTAAATTTGCAAAATGCCATATAATTTGTATGAACTGGGTCAGGGTCATTCTGTCAAAAATACTGTTTTACAGAAAAAAATGAATTATACTAATGCCAGGAAAGAAGGTATTTTTTTAGTAGAATACCAAAGGATGAGAGGAAGGTGCCTAAATTCTGCATATCCTGTTTAATTAATAAATTAGAAAATTTCAAGTATATAAAAAGTACGTATAAGGATCAGAAGCATTACTTTTACCAGTTAACTTTTCACAAACTAGTATTTGTGAAATTGATGTAAAGTGTTAACATTTTACATGTATTATAATTTACATACAAAAACTTACTTTACTTCATGAAAATAATTTCTGCTGCTTTATATTTACAAGCCTAGTCAGAGATGATCATTTTAAATATCAAGCCCAGAAACATCTTTGAGAAACCACTGGGTACAAGATCTCATGGAATCCAGCACCACAAGAGGACACAAAGGTGACCTAATCTTTGTTCTTCATGTGATGTGTTAATTTTTAAAAGTAATGAGGAATTTTTAGAGCTCAGCTTTTCGAAACGTTAAGAAACAGCTTCCTCTGGATGCAATCGTTTTCTTGTGTACTTTGAAGCACAAAAAATAGCTGACATAGTCTGAATGTATTAAAGATATATAAGCAATATTTCTCTCCTAATATGAGAAAACAAGAAAAATTATCACACATTTATTACAAAATAATTAATAATGCTATAGAGGCAGAAAAGGAATGATATCTTTCCTCACCCTTTATAAGGGTCATGGTCAATATTCCTGTAACAAAAGATAGGTGTGTTAGTCTGTTTGCGTTGCTATAAAGAAATTGCTGAAACAGGATAATTTATGAAGAAAGTAAGTTTATTTGGCTCATGTTTCTGCAGGTTACACAAGAAACACAGTGCTGGCATCTGCTTCTGTTGAGGGCCTCAGGAACTTTATAGTCATGAGAACAGGTGAAGGAGAGCCAGAGTGTCAAGTGCCAAGAACAGGAGCAAGAAAGAGGGGAGGTGTCACACTCTTTTAAACAACCAAATCTCATATGAATTCAGAGCAAGAACTCATTCTTCACTGAGAGAAGGACATGATGTCATTCATGAGGGATCTGCTACCATGATCCAACTAGGCCGCACCTTCAACAATGGGGATCAATATCATATAATTCTGTCTGACCAAATCATATAATTCTGTCTCTGGCACCCCAAATTTCATGTCCTTTCATTGCATAAAACAATCACCTCTTCCCAATAGTCTCCAAAAGTCCCAACTTGTTTCAGCATCAACTTAAAGTCCAAAGTCTCATTTGAGACTCAAGACAAATTCCTTCTACCTATGAGCCTGTAAAATCAAAAGTAAGTTATTTACTTCCAAGATACAATGGCGGTACAGGTTCCCATTTCAGAGAAATCAGCCCAAACAAAGGGACAACAGATCCTATGCAAATCTAAAACTCAGCAGGCAGATATTAAATCTTAAAGTTTCAAAATAATCCTTGATTCAGTGTCCCACATCCATGGCATACTGGTGTAAGGGGTGGGCTCCCAAAGCCTTGGCCAGCTCCACCCCTGTGACTGCTCTCACTGGTTAGAGTTGAGTGCCTGCAGCTTTTCCAGGCTCAGGGTGCACGTTGCCAATGGTTCTAACATTCTCAAATCTGGAGGATGGCAGTCCCCTTCTCACAGCTCCACGAGACAGTGCCCTAGTGGGAACTCTTGTGTGGGGGCTCCAATACCAAATTTCCCCTCCATGCTGCCCTACAAGAAGCTCTCTACAAGGGTTCCACCCCTGCAGCAGGCTTCTGCCTGGGTACCCAAGTTTTCCCTCGCATCCTTGGAAATCTAGGTGAAGGCTGCCAAGCTTCCTTCACTCTTCAATTGTGTGCAACTGCAGCCTTAACGCCAAGTGGAAGCTGCCAAGGTTTATGGTTTGCGCCCTCTAGAGCAGCTGCCTGAGCTGTATCTGGGGCCCTTTGAGCCACAGCTGGAGCTGTAGTAGCAGGGATGCAGTGAGCAGCTTCCCAAGGTGATGCACAGCAGCAGAGCCCTGGGCCTGACTCAGAAAACCATTCCTTCCATCTAGGACTCTGGACCTGTGATGGAAGGGGCTGTCTCCTCAGAGACTTCCGAAATGCTTTTGAGGCCCTTTTTCCCACTGTCTTGGATAGTAGCACTTGACTCCCTTTTAGTCAAGCAAATCTCTCTAGACAGTGATTGTTCCACAGCCCACTTGAATTCCTCCCATGAAAATGCTCTTTCCTTCTCTAACTCATGACCAGGATGAGACTTTTCCAAATTTGTATGTTCTGCTTCCACTTTAAATGTAACTTCCAACTTTAAGTCATTACTTTGCTCTGATATCTGATAATAGGCAGTTACAAGCAGCCACAGCACATCTTGAATGCTAAGCATTACTGCTTAGAAATTTCTTCCACCAGATACCATACATCATGACTCTTAAGCTCAAACTTCCACAGATCCCAAGGGCATGAACACAATGCAGTCAAGTTCTTTACTAGGGTATAAAGTGGGTGACCTTTATTCAATTCCCAATAAATTCCTCATTTCCATCTGAGGCCTCATCAGCCTGGCTTTCACTTTCCATATTTCTGTCACCATTTTGGTCAGAACCATTTAGTCTCAAGAAGTTCCAAACTTTCCCTCAACTTCCTGTCTTCTTCTTAGCTCTCCAAACTCTCCCAAACTCTGCCCATTGCCCACTTTCAAAACCACATCCACATTTTCAGGTATCTTCATAGCAATGTCACATTGTTTGGTACCAATTTTCTGTGTTAGTCCGTTTTGTATTGCTATAACGAATATCTGAGACTGTGAACTTTATAAGTGGTTTATTTGGTTTGTGGTTCTATAGGCTGTATAAGCATGGTGCCAGCATCTGCTTGGCTTCTGGTGAGGCCTCAGGAAGCTTATAATCATGGCAGAAGGCAGGGAGCCAGTGTATCACATTGTGAGTCAGGGAGCAAGAGAGAGAGAGAAGTGCCAGGCTCTTTTACACAACCAGAGCTCACATGAACTCATAAGGAACTCACTCATTACCATGAAGACAGCATCAAATCATTCTTGAGGGATCCATCCTCATGAAAAAATATCTACCACTAGGCCCACCTCCAACACTGAAGGTCACATTTTAACATGAGATTTGAAGGTGGCAAAACATCCAAACCATATCAACAGGTTAACAGGAGAAAAAGATAACACATTTATTTAATCAAAATTTTACTTGATATGGGAACCTTTGGAATTGACAACTCAAAGGTTCATAGAAAATTGTCTGTTTTATGCTTAGGTTTGATCCAGAATGGACAGCCATATAGAAATGTAATTGAACAAAAATGATATGACCTAATGGTAATAGTCAAAGAGGGGAAACCCAGCAAGGCCTGTCTGTTTGGATTCTTCCTGGCCTCTCTGTGTGGCATTCATTCCTTGTGGGCACAGGGAAAGACACCTTCTGAAATGAGTGTCTTTTTTTTTTTTTTGAGACGGAGTCTCGCGCTGTGTCACCCAGGCTGGAGTGCAGTGGCGCGATCTCGGCTCACTGCAAGCTCCGCCTCCCAGGTTCAGGCCATTCTCCTGCCTCAGCCTCCGAGTAGCTGGGACTACAGGCGCCCGCCACCACGCCCGGCTAGTTTTTTGTATTTTTAGTAGAGACGGAGTTTCACCATGTTAACCAGGATGGTCTCAATCTCCTGACCTCGTGATCCGCCCGCCTCGGCCTCCCAAAGTGCTGGGATTACAGGCTTGAGCCACCGCGCCCGGCCTGAAATGAGTGTCTTATGATCTACTTTCAGACAACGTAGGTCAGAGAATTTCCCTATGGTCAGCTTACACAGAAAGGCAGAAGAAGGTTAAAGTAATGTTTCTAGGTTTTATGTCTAGCTTTTTTCAGAAACGGGTTCTAGTTTCAAAGACTTGCCTAGGGAAAAATAATTCTAGTTTCTATGGCCTGCCTTGGGGAGAAAGAGGAGTAGGAGAAAGAAGGGGAAAAGGTCAGAAAGAGACTTTGCTTCTGAGACCCTTCGTGTTCCTCAGTTTGAAGTACTCAGCACACCAAAGTACCACACTTTAGGGTGTCATTTTCTGAGTCCACCAAAATGAGAAACAATGGATCTGATCCATTACTGAAAGCAGCTCACAACACCTCAAACAGCACACACATCTCTCAACAGTGGTATTCTCTCATGTATTTAATTTCTACGCCAGTGCTAATAAATGCCCACACACAACTTAAATTTAAAATTCATGTAAACAATGTTTCTGTAACAGGAAATTCATGTGAAAAGACTACCATTGACTTGTAATATAAAATGTAATAACTTCCCATCCTGTGATCGGTGGGTGCTACCTCCCAAATCACAGTAAAACCAATGTGGATCCCACATACACACTGGGTCTCCCTTTACAGATACTCATTCCCAAGCATTATACTTCTCTGCTGGTTTTGTACCACTTTTATTGATACATGTGCTTTGTCTGCATATTCTAGTTAGGAATTCACTCAAATTCATGTTATATCAAGCTTACTATTTTAGCTTTCAGTATGACTCAGAATATAATGCAAGTATGTGTGTTTATAGTTCCACGTGTGATATTACTTGTAAACTTTATTTACAAGTAAATTTGTTTTGTCTTATTGCCTACAATATGTTAGCATTCATTTATGCGATACATTTCTTTTTAGCTATGTCACTTTATGTACTTTTCTATGGATTGATATAATAGTATAGTTTAATTAGAATTTAAGGTTTTCTACTGGTTTCCAGTGTACGATACACTGAATTTCCTACCCAAAATGTTTCCCCTCCACGATGACTCTAAAATTATTTGAAGTTGATATAAGAAAGAAGATGTATTTCCCTGCCAAAAAAAAAAGGATGTTTTATACACTCACATATGGGTGCTTATTAAGAACTAAGGAAGGCAGTAAGACGGAGGGGAGGAGGGAGAGAGTTCTCCTAGAACAAGAATCAACAACACCCAATCGTTAGATCCCTATTATGTTTATATATATATTGCACTGAACAGTATGAAACAGTATCAAACATAGTTGTTACAGTCATTGTAGCACTACTATTTTTGTTGTTGTTGTTGTTAGGGTCATTGTAGCACAATTTTTTTTGTTGTTGGTTCATTTTCTCTCATTTCTGCCACTCAGCTCAATCAGGCTCTTAATAAACACTTACTCTTTATTGACCAGTTGCCAAATGTCAGTTGGCACTGAGAAGTCTTTCAGAAGCTGGTCTACAAATCCCTTAATTTACTGCACTTTGGTGTTTTGAATTTACTGCACTCGGGTGTTTTGAATGATTACATTTCTATTGGCTCTTTTCTGGTAAAATTTTTTATTACGCTCCCTGAACATATGTTTTACTTTTGTTTAAACCAGTGATTCTCAAACTCCAGTATTCATCAGAATCACCTGGGGGGACCTGTTAAGCCACAAACTGCTGAGCTCCGCTTAGAATTTCTGATTCTTAATTGAATCAGGAATGGTGGGATCTGAGAATTTGCATTTCTAACAACTTCCCAGCTGATGTCATGCAGCTTGTGGGGAACTCACTGATCTAATGAACCACTTTAAAGTACTAAAAGTCATCGTTTTCAAATTCTATAGGAACCCCATTCCATTCACTATATATTTAACCTTTTAGATAACTTATTTTCCCATTTCCTTACCTATAATCAAGGCAAGAGGTAAGCACAACTTCCTAGACAACAGTTGAAGCAGCAAGGAAAGAAATTCCAGAATGAAAACCCAAAGCAGTTGAAAAAAGAAACAATGGGGCCAGGAGACAGATTTCTGAATAAAGGGCACTGGGGGAGAAGTGGGAGAAGAAAATAAACTTTAAAGAATAGCTTGTAGAAAACCTGTCAGAAATGAACTCAGCAAAACAAAGATAAAGGGGCACCTACTCCTACCTTCAGAAGAGTCTCAGAAAAAGAGACACTGACATATTCTTGAGATCCAGGACAAGTCTTTCCACTTGTGCTCTGTATTTCTTCTACATTTAAGAACCTGAGCCAGCAATGATTCTTTTGTTATCCTCTTCCTTCTGTATCTTCTACTTTTCTCTCTCTGCTGGTTCCTTCCCAAAGTACCAGCACGCCGTCCTTCCATTTGCACTCTCTTCAACTACCAACCTATCTCTTTTTCTTCCCTTCACAGCCAAGCTCCCCTCCCCCGCCCCGCCCCGCCCCGCCCCCGACACACACAGTCCCTTGCTGGTCAAATAGTGGTTCTCAGACCTGCAGCATCAATATGATCTGAAAGCGTATCAGAAATGCACAATCTCAGGCTTATCCTATTTACTCTGTTTATCTAATTTCCTTTTCAATTGGATAATGGGATTGATATTATACTATATATTTTTCCAGCCTAAAGTCTAGAACTATCTACCTGGATTTATTCACTGCACATTAAATTTATATAAAAAATCAATTTCAGGATTTCTAGGATCCATATTAAATCCAGAATCCTCATGGTACATTTGGATTTCTAGTAGAATCTTAACATTCAAAAACAGATAAGTAGGACATTTAAAAGACAAAACCTGTCCAAAAACAAATGTAATCCTAAACATAAAGATGATTGCAATTTGTTATAGCATTAAGCTATTCCAAAAAAAAACAAAAAATCACAGTAAGCAAAGACCTAGGAATGCAAAAGTACTATGAATGGTTTTAGCCTTTTGTCGCACTGATGAGAAGCTAACATTGTCATTCTTCATTTGTTCCGTTCTGATTCATTACTTATAAACACGTGTGGCTCTCTTAAAGTTAGGAGCTCTAATACTCACCCTACTTTACTGGGCCTCGTTCCTGGATTCAGGATCTTGCTCTCTCTATTCTACTTCCACTGTTACAGGGGCTTGGCAGATATCTAGAAACTACAGATTAGCAAGGCCATTTTGTTCCAAGTATGAACCCTCACACAGACCATTTCTAAACTTATTTATTCACCAAATAACCACCAAGCATGTCCCTCCATGACAGGAACCGTGCTAACTATAGAAATACAGTGGGATGAAAATAGTCTCTGAAAGCATAGAGTTTGGGTCTCACAGGGAAGACAGACTGCTTAAACAATTATAATTTAGCTGACATATAATAAAGTACAAAATATAACAGGGACCCACATCAGGAGAACCTAATCTAGTCTAAGGAGGTAGTTAGTGAAGACAAAAGCAATATTGATACTGCATCACAAAAGAAAGAATAGTACATAGCCAGACCAAAAGGAGAGGGAGAACATATCTTACAGAGAGAATATGTATAAAAGCCTGGAGCTCAGCAAGAAGGTCCATTCAAATAAGTGATAAGAAATTTAGTACGTCTCAGTGCAGAATGTGAAGGACATGGTGGTGACAGGTTGGGCTGGAGAAGTAAGTAAGCACCAAATTCTGGAAAAGTCTGTAGTCCAGTTTAAGGCCTTTGGGTTATATCTGAAATTAAATAAGATGACTTGAGACTGGGCCACAATTTAGACTAGAAAGGGGCAAGGCTACAACTAAATATATGCCAGTCTTATTGGGATAAATTAAGTATGACCAAGGAAGTGGCATCTGGAACGGAGAGAAATGCAGACATGCCAGAGATACGCAGAAAGTAGAGTCCACCTAACTTGGGCATTACTTGGAGTTCCAATATACCTTCCTGGAACCCAGTTTAGACAAAGAAAATGGTTGTATAATACGGCGAGATTTAGAACCAAGTACTAGGAACAGATTTGGGAGGAATAATGTTTTCTCTTAGGAATGCTACATACTTTGGAATGCCCTAACCTAAGCCCAGTCTCTGAAGCACCGTTGCTTTTTCAGCCCCAGTTCCTCGTGCCAGAATTTGGCCCTTCTCACTCCTAATCTCTATATATCATCTCTAGCAGTGTCGGCTCCTGTTATGATAATTAAAATATTTACATTTATAAATTATTGCCTTGTCATTATTAAAGTCATTTGATATTCTGAGCTTTTTAATCTTTAATTTCTTTGTATGTTGACTGTCTCTAATATCCAAAGATCAATTAAATTTTATATGAGTAAAACATGTCTAATATATAATTATAAATTTACTTTAAATTATTATAGAGTCTCTCAGAATCTCTAGCAAATAACGATACATCTTTTTATGTTTATGTGTATTATTCAAGTATGTTTTAAATCAATTACAATTTTAAACAAACTTCATAGTTAGTATATTAGACAATTTATATTATAAAAGCTTATATGGAAACTGACAGAGAAATGCTTACACATTCAATTTTCATACTCTTTCAGCATCCGTGAAACAGTGAATGCCCCAACTTATAAATGCTGAGCTCCACAGTTGTGTTAGTAAGTCAGCTATTTGCAATGTTTCCTCAGTACATGGTCTGGAACAAGGTGAGAAGCACAAAGAGGTGAAACAGAGGCTGTGTGGGCTGGGACCAGGAAAATAGTCATCAGAAGACGAAGGCAAGCCCCATCCTGGATCTGTCAGGATGCAGATGGGGCTGCTGCAACATCTGGCCCCTCTTCTGTTCTCTTGTCAGTAACCACCAGTCTAGCTAAAAACTATTTCCTGAATCCATGCTTATATAAGATGAGAAAGCAAGAACTGGGGAGGCAATGGAACAGTGAGAATTCAGTCCTCAGGCTATAAAGCAGAAAAGAAGGGTGAGGGGATCAACCTGAGCAATGTGACCTAGAGGATCAGGAAGCTCCCAAAGCCATCTGGCTGGGTTGGTTGGTTCTCAGGACCCAAAACTTAAAACTCAGTTCAACCATAACTACTTATACTGCTCTGCATACTGCCCTCCACCTCCACTACCCTAAGCACTCTATATAAGTGCCCTGTAATTAATAAACATTTACTAAACATGTACATCAATGAATTAATTTAGTTTGATTTTTTCTTTCTTTTCACTCTAGTCAATTGCTCATCCTTTTACTCTAGCCAACTGCTCATCCTGTAGCCTATCTATGATTTATGAATATATTAACTACTTAAAGTTGTAGGCAAAAGGGCACATACCTGACACTTCATCAATCTACTTCCCTTCTGTGAATATCAAACGACCATGTAATATAATAGCAACTGTCCAGATTCCCCCTGCCCCACCCACACGCACACTCAAATTCTAATCCTAAATCTGCCTACGGAAGTCTATGCCATTTTCTCCATTAACAAAGTCCTGCTCTTGTCACCATAAACCCTTCAATCCCTAGTCCAGTTTAGAAACAGCCACTGACATCTTCCTGGCTAGTCTCTGTGCTATGAGTCTTTCTCATCCAACTTCTCAGACCTAGACTAAATCCTTGCCAACATTAAGAGTCCTTCTTTAACAGGAAGCTGTTGCAGTGTCCATGAAATTTTTTAAAAAATTAATAAAAATAAATTTAAAAAGAGATTCTATAAAATAAAATATAAGTAATCTTTTATAAAGAAAAAGAGCATAACTTTTCACTCTTATTTTCTCTTCCACAGATCAGGAAGATGATTAACTGTGCCTGCCACACATCACAAAACAGATTTTGAGAAATGTGTCACTGGGAATGTAGACTTCTTTTTCTTCCTTCCTTCCTTCCTTTTGTTTTTCATTCTTTCATTCCATAAATTAGTAAAGAGCATTTAAGTAAGATGAAAATGTGACATTATTCTATAATCAAGTTCTATGTATCCCTCCTCTATATAGTCTAGTCCCCTAGTAAATATAATAAAGAGGTATATTCATTAAGAAGTTGTAGAAAAACAAGAATAAAGAAATAGCTGAGTTCCTGAAATGTTGCATAGAAAGCATACATACTTTCTTATTTGTTTATTTTGCCATTGTGGCTTTGCTTTATTTAATTTTGGGTTGCTCAGTTGCTTCAATGAATAGTTGATGCTGTAAACTGAATTCCCCAGCCTCTCAATCTGTCAAGAATCATTCAATTCAACATTTATTGAGTACTTGCTTTCTCTAAACACTCAACAACAGTTGTACATATAAAACAACACTGAAAACTCTAGAAAAAATATTTAATAATATAAATACACTTGTAATATAGTTTTGATTTTCAGGTATGGAGTCTTCTTAGAGCAAGGCATGTCACTATTTCATGTCATCCTTATATAACTGCCATGTTCTTCCTTTATTTTCCTGTCACTGTATGCTCTCCTTTTGTATATTTTTTCTGTCCCCTTTAACATTTATCTAAATCTATTCATTTATTCCTCATTTTTGAAGTTTAAGGTAACAGATAGAGAAACAGATTACCTCCAAACATCTGCACAGAAACATTGTACCTGCAACTCCTGCTGTAAAACTGACTTTAATTATATGATTTTTGAAAAATTTTCTCACACGCACCGTAACTGAAAGTGTTCAGCATAAAAAACAAGCTATCGCTTAGGTTCCTCCTATTAGGCATACTCGTGTTACAAAACAAATAACATGCACATTTTATCAGTATTATGAATAGACCCTTGGATAGTAAACCAGAGTTTTGATTTCATGGATGCTTATGATAATCGTAGTTTAAGATTCCTGGAAATTTTAACATTTGAGACATTATATTAATTGTATAACTACACAGGAAAAAATGAAGAAAAACTGACTATGTTTGCCATTCATTCACTGGGTATACTCAAAGAGCCCATTATCAAAAGGACTCCAGAGAAACTAAAATGTGACTGCAAATTGTGTAATACTATTTTTGCTCTTGCAATAGTAAGATTTTAGTAACATCTGGGTATTAGGTTACTGGATTTTCATGATAATCCCCAAAACTAAAGTCTCCTATTACCCACAGCATATATGTGCACCTTATACCTGCATGCTCTTAATGTGATAATGCCTCATCTTCCTCTGACACCCCTGAAATATTGGAATCTGCAGGCTTCCCACCTAAACTCATGGCTCTTTTCTCTTTGAGTCTCATGTACAGCTATAACTTCACTATTCCTTAAATCCAATAGATCCTAAGTCTGTGTCTGTAGTTCCAGCCTGCTCATCCTCTCTGACCATACTTCCACCTTCCTTCTAGGTAATCCATATTCTAGGTATTAGCCTACACTCAGAGAAACTTGGGCTCAACCTTTTATCCTATAAGCTTATTTCTGTGTTCACCATCTGAATTCAAAGTATCACAAGCCATTTAGTAGGCTAGGAGGGAAACCCTATTTAGGTATTTAGGTATTACCCCAAATACTGCTATCTCCCTCAACCACTCTCTGAAACCATTCATAAATTCTAAAGTGTCTACTCTCAAGTTATTCATACATATCTGTCCTTTTATTTCTCGCCATAACAGATCTAATTCAACTCACTATTCCTCATGTGGGCTTTGGTCAAAGCTTTAAAAATTGATCTCCCTGCCTCGAATCACAACTATAGCCAAAATATCCTCTATGTTCCTCTTTCATTGGACAGATACTTGCTGATCACCTTCTATGTGTCAGGCTTTGAGCTGGGCAATAAATAAAGAGACCTGAAAAAATCAAAGCCTCAGTGAACATAAGCTCAAGTTCAGGAGATAAATCTGCAACCAAGCAAATAAACAAATAAGTAAATACCACACAGGCGGTGCCTGTGTAGGGAATAACTAGTAGAAGTCCATTAGAGGGGTCAGGGAATACCTCACTGAGGAGGTGTCACTTAGAATAAGACCTAAGGAAAAGAAGAAACCAGCCTCAAAGAGTCAAAGAGAAGAAGAACCTAGGAGAGTTCCATGGCAATAAAGAGATTTCAAGGGCTGGAAGGAAGGCCATGTTGACTAGGGCCTAGCTGATAATGGGGAGAGTGTATGAGATGAGGTGGGAGAGGTGAGTAGAGGTGAAATCACTCACAGCATTTTGGGCCACTATCAGAAGTCTGAATCTAATGCAAAGCCTAATTAGAAGTCAGGGAAGAGTTTTATGCAAAAAAGTAACACTGCCTGATTTATGTTTTATTTTTTAACTTGCCAGAATTATGTTTCCCAATCATGAGTGTCAATCTTCTGCTTGAAAAAAGCCCAGTGGCTCCTGATTAACAGGGTAACCACATGTTCTAGTTTACTCAAGTAAACCCAGGGTTGCCCCTGTGTTCCCAGTGTAATTATTAATAGGCCCTTCCATTCACCCTCACAAGGGTTCTAGTAGAAACCATAAATTGTATGCTCAGCTTACTGATAAGTAATACAGTAAAATATTCCTTAGGTTGACATTCAAGGCCCTTCTGAATCCGCTCCCAACTTCCCTCTGTACCTTTTTCTCCATCACGCCCTTGCCTTACAAGTGTTTTGGTCACTCTGAAATGCAATTGTGGCAGTATTCTGAATGCAATTTGTATTCACCACTCCAGTGTCTTTGCTCACGCATCTGTATCTTACTGGATGTTCTGTAACCATTTCACTGACAAGTGGACAGAACTTTAAGGGCCACAGGTAAGAAGCTTTCCAAGAAACTAGGCAGAAGGAATAACTTCCTCCTCTGTATTTTGTCAGTCTCTCTATTATAGTATGTATCACAACTAGGTTAATTATTTATAGGTCTGCTTTCTCTGCTAGAATGGTAGGTACTTAGTAGAAAAGACAGCACCTCCTTCTATGTGTTTTGGGGTCCTCACCACCCACACAAGCCTGGCCAACAGCTGGTATTTCACTTTGGACTGCTAGATTAACTACTGAATATAAAAGCAAAATAAAATGTAATAGTAAAATAATACAGTTGAACAATGAGATTTTAAAAGACCTTATTGCCTTCACATCTATACTATTTTCATTCTCTAACTTCATTCCAAAGTCAAATGTAGGAAAGTGACAATAAAATTTTAATGAATGACCAGAAGTTAAAAAAAGTATAAGACTAGAAGATGTCGAGCTTTCATGGAAACTAAAAATTTTCATGTTTTGGGAATACATTTCTAAATAATTGTGCAGCTGAAATAAAAGTCTGACATACTACCAAAAGGCTATTGTATATACTCACCACTCTTTAAGGATCCTGAACAAAGCCTGCCCACAAGAAGTTTTTGACGTAATTGCATAACTTCAGCTTCCAAGACTTCAACTTTTGATCTCCATTTTGACTCCTCCTGAGACAGCAACATAGCAAGGTGCTCTGTGTATTCTCTGCTGCTTTTGTCTGCTGGTTTTGAGCGGATAATTGCCAAGGCCAGAGCCAGCTTTGAAGTTCTCAAATACCATTTTTGAACATCCATCCTGGCTTTTGTCCCTATCATTTAATAAGAAAAAGTTATAGAAATTCTTTTTAACTTGTGCAGTGCATTTCATTTGCTTCAAATTGATTTTGCAGAGTAACACTAATTAACAAGTTTATAATAAGACTTGGCACCAAGTACAGAAAAAAAATTCAGGACTGAAAACAGTATGAGAAAGTTATGCAGAAGAAAAATACACACACATGCATATTAAATATATTCAGATTCAATAGTAGGTTTAGACTATTTGACAACTTCTTGGGGTGGAAAAAACACATACTAATTCATTTAGTTGTTTCTAACCAGAGAAACGTATCAGAATCTCTGAGGGAGCTTTTAAAATATATTCCCTTAAAATTCTGACTCAGCAAATCTTGAGTAGGACCAGGCTTTTATATTTTGAAAAGAGTGCACTGAATAACCAGAACCATTAAATTAAAACACCTATTCATAAATTTAAGTCTTTCCTTTCCTCCAACCCATCTGTTAAATCTTGCATTCCTTAATGAACCTTTTACCTGCTATTCCTGCCTCTAAGCATCCCCCTCCAATCTATATGGAGAATAATCTTTTAAATATTTGCATCATTTAAGTTGTGAGTCTACTCTGATTCTTCACTTCCAAAGATTTCCGATCGTCGCTCTGAGCATACTTTTCCAAACCAACAGTGTGTCACAGCCTTAAAATATAAACATACTTACGGAGGCCACATGACAGACCACTGCATACACTGGTTTAATATCATCCCTACTCAAGTATAAGCCCCTGTGGCCTCCGCCAGGCTTTATTAGATTATCATGAGAGTTGTGCACATAAAATGTGCTAAATAAAACTGTTTAATGAAGAGTGAAAAGTAAGATGATCCAGAATATTCAAGACTTTTTTCAGTTGTCCCATCTATCCTAACACAATTTCAAATTCCTCACCTTACATTTCAACTTTATTTCCTTCCATTTCCCCAGCCTATCCTTCCATTATGGTTGGATCACACTCAACCAAACAGATACAGCCCCAAGTGTACTCCTGTACACATCTCTGCTCATACATTTTCCACTGCTGTGATGCCCTGACTTTCTTATATAGCTGCCCAAGCCCTGACTGTACACCATTTAAAGAACAACTCATATACCACCATATAAAATCTTCTCAGGTCTATTCTCACCCACAGCCATGTATAACTATCTGATATCCTGTAATTTGGCACTGAAAATATACAATCTAACAAATGGCTTAATGCTGTTTTATTATAATTAGTAATGAACACAAAAATCTGTATAAAATATGTTCATCACAGCATTATTGAAAATATTGAAAATGGACTGAAAAATAGTTAATAATGGTATGACTATACAAATGAATAGTACTTAGCCATTAAAAATTAGATTTTCAGAAATTTTTTATTAGCCTGAGAAAGTGTTAAGTACAAAAAACGAGGACATGAAATTATATGTACAATAGGACCCCAGTTACATGAAAAATGGGGAATACAAAAAAATTAAACAGAATGTATAACTGCAGAATTATTGGTGATTTTTATCCTCTTATCTTCATTTCTTTGTTATTTTTCTAATTTCATTCAATTAACATGTATCAAATTATAATTAAAAATGTAAAGAAACTAGATTTCCAAAATCAAAGTACACAGCTTTGTATTTTCATAGCTGTTGACTACACCAAGGATTAGATATTGTTAAGATGAACAAACTAATTAGAATTATAGCTCCACTTATTTTTAGCTTTCTCAGCAACCATTTCACTCCCTGGATCATCCTCCATCTGTCATTAGCGATGGCAGCAGTGGACTCTGACACTCATTACTCTCAGAAAAGCACCCTATGTGCACAAGACATACATATGATGTTTGAGACCCTCCTTCAAGATGTAAGTTTGCTAATATATATAATAATACTGATTTTTTAAAAGTTGCCTATTCAAAGTTGTTTCAGTTAGAAAAGAATCTCACATTCAATTATAAATAGTGGGTTTCCAGGCTAAAAGAAAAAAATAGAAAAACAGTTTATTAGCACAAGAAGACAAAGTACTCTGGATAACAAAAACACAGCAAATTCCCTGTCATCGTGTAGAGATATTTAATTAATTGATTTAAGCAAACTGATTACTTAAAGGTTCTGATTTTTAAGTTGTTGCATATGATTTAATAGTCTTGAAATCATGCTGAATATCAGCTATCAGAAAGAAATATCAAATTATAAAATTCTTCTGGATTTTAATTATATCAAGATAGGGTCATCTGTCTGAACATTAACTAGATTTGTACTACAAATGAAAAGAAATAATTGCTAATAAAGAGGTTTAGTGCAGGCTTGTAGGATATAAATCACACTTAAAACACACACAGAACTACAACATACAACCAAACAAAACCAGGTTTTTAAAACTGCTTCCTCATGTTTGTGTGTATAAACGTATGCCTTCTTAATTTTAGAACAGCATTCTTATCCTCAAAGTATCATTTGCAAAATAAAGATACTTCAGTTTCCCCTAATATTTCACGGAAGAAAACTGAACTTCTGTGGCATCATAAGAAAGATATATTTGGCCTTCATCCCCAGTTCCTGACACAAAGCTTCTAAATCCCTTAGAATTTCCTGAGGTAGATTATGGCAGGTCCCCTAGAAAGCTTCAGGATAGGAATTAGTTGCCAGAAAGACCAAACCATAATTAAAAGCTTGGAACTTTCAGTCCCACCCCTCAACCTCCAGGGAGATGAGAGGGACTGGATACTGGATCAATGATGGATCATGATTTTTTGATGAAATCTCCATAAAACCCCCTAACCAGTGGCATTCAGAGAGCTTCCAGGTTGGTCAACACATCAGGATGATAAGAGGGTGGCACACCTAGAAAGGGTGTGGAAGCTCGTGCAATCCCCCCATACATGGCCCTATGCATCTCTTCCATTTGGCTGTTCCTGTGCTGTATCCTTTATAGTAAACTGGTAATAAATAGAGTGCCTTACTGAGTTCTGTGAGTTATTCTAGCAAGTTATCAAGCCTGACTAGAAGGGTGTGAGAACCTCTGACATTATAGCTAGGTCAGATAGAGTGCAAGTAACCTACGGACCCAATACTTGCAACTGGCATTTAAACTGAGTGCAGTCTGATGGAACTGAGCCCTTAAACCTGTGAAGTCTTAAGCTAACTCCATGTAGTTAGTGTCAGAATTGAGTTGAATTGTTGAACATCTAGTTCGTACCCAGAGAATCAGAACCGGTTGTTGCTACTGGAAAACACCCCAGCTTCCTAAATACACTCTCTGTTTCACTGAGGAAAGATCAGCTAGTAACTTTCAGAAAGCCTTTTTAATTCAATTTATGCTCAAATAATTAGAGTAAATAATGAAAATGAACATTTAATATCTCCCAAGAAGGTATGTAGTGTCTCTTAATTCTTAATAGTTTAAAGTATAAAATCAGTCAAACACTCTTTAGAACAGAGCGTCAGTTCCAGCAGGGCTTACTTGCGTGTGTGTGTGTGTGTGTGTGTGTGTGTGTGTGTGTGTGTGTGTGTTTCATTTCGGAGCAGTTCTTACCACAGTAACATTCCCCATGGGGCTGTGAAAAAATTTAGTCATATTCCCTATGACCCTGGATTTTCCTTCAAGCAATGCATGTAGAAACAGCTACTCCAAACATTATTTTGGCCACTTGTATCATTTATTTCTCCTGCCCTAATTTTTCCTTATTGAACTTTAATTTGCTATCAACTCGCTAATTTTCTGAACCGTCAAGTATTTTACATTATATTTATTTTATATTATAACTTCAAATTCAAAAGTTACTTCATCACCAAGATCACTGATGAAACATCTGTTTAAAAAAAAAAAAAAAGCCGGGCGCGGTGGCTCAAGCCTGTAATCCCAGCACTTTGGGAGGCCGAGATGGGCGGATCACGAGGTCAGGAGATCAAGACCATCCTGGCCAACATGGTGAAACCCCGTCTCTACTAAAAAATACAAAAAACTAGCCGGGTGAGGTGGCGGGCGCCTGTAGTCCCCGCTACTCGGGAGGCAGAGGCAGGAGAATGGCATGAACCCGGGAGGCGGAGCTTGCAGTAAGCTGAGATCCGGCCACTGCACTCCAGCCTGGGCGACAGAGCGAGACTCCGTCTCAAAAAAAAAAAAAAAAAGGAGCCACAGACAATTCCTACTCAAGACTGGTGGGAATTTTAAATTACACAGCCATTCAGGAGAATATTTTCCTAATATGTATCAAACATCTTCAAAATATGTATTCCCCTTTGTCCCAGAAACACAAGTTCTAATATTTCATCTTCAATATATGATCAGAGCTGCATACAAAACTTTATGCCCATACATGATTTGTAGAATTATAATTACCAATATAAAAAAAAAAACAAAAAAAAACCTGTCACCAGTCTGAACATCTAATAATAGAGATCAAATTGTGGTATATCATATAACTCAACTAAATGTTTTTGAAAATATCTGAAGCTATGGAAAAATATTTCCCACATGACATTAAATGTACAGTAAAACATGAAATAGTAAATGCAGTGAAACCACAAATTTAAAAAATCTACAGATATACAGACATTAATGTAGTGATAGATTTAGAGACAAAAGGGGAAAGGGAAAAAGAGAAGGAAGGAACAAAAGAAAAAGAGAAAGAGAAAAAGGGGTAAAGACGAGAAAAGACAGACTTATTGACCAAAATAAAAGCAAACCTTGACCGTGAGTTGAGGAAGTCTGAAAGATATTATTTTCCTTATATATACTTTTCTATATGCACTAGTCCATTTTGTACTGCAAGAAAGGAATACCTGAGGCTGAGTAATTTATAAAGAATATGGGTTTATTTGGCTCATGGTTCTGCAGATTGTAGAGAGGAATGGTGCCAGCTTCTGCTTCCAGTGAGGCCTCAGGAGGCTTTCACTTGTGGTAGAAGACACGGGGAGCTAGTGTGTCACACAGTGAGAAAAAGCAAGAAAGGGAGGGAGGTCCCAGACTCTTTTTCACAACCAGATCTCAAGTGAAATGGTTACCACAGGGAGGTCCCAAGGCATTCCTGAGAAAGCCGTCCCCATGACCCAAACACCTCCCACTAGGCCCCACCTGTAATCTTGAAGATCGCATTCCAACATGAGATTTGGAGGGGACAAATATGAAAACCATATCACTATAGTTCCCAAACTGTCACAATAAACATAATAAGACATATAAGACAGAAAACTATCTTAGTACTGATCCTACAGAAATTGTCCCTATTCTATATTTTTCTAAGTGGAAATTATAGAATATGCAGAAGACTGAAACTGGACCCTTATCTCATAACATATATAAAAATCAACTTAAAATGCCATAAAGACTTAAACACAACATGAAACCATAAAACTACTAGAAGAAAACATAAGGAAAGAGCTGCATAACTTGGGTCTTGACAAAGATACTTTGAATATGACAGAAGGACAGGCAACAAAAGTAAAAATAGACAAATGGGATTGTATCAAACTTAAGTGTTTCTGCAGAGCAAAGGAAACAATCAACAGACTGAAGGAACAACCTGCAAAATAGGAGAAAATAGTTGCAAACCACGTATCTTATAAGGGGTTAATATCCAAAATACACAAGGGACTCCAAAAACTCAATAGCAAGTCCCCATATGCACAGGCAACCAAAGCAAACATAAACAAATGGTATCACACCAAGTTAAAAAGCTTCTGCGCAGCAAAGAATACAATCAACAAAGTGAAGGGACAACCCACAGAATGGGAATAAATATTTGCAAACTATCCCCCTGACAAGGAATTAATAGCCAGAATATATAAGGAGCTCAAACAACTCTATAGGAAAATAATCTAATAATTCTATGAAAAATGGGCAAAAGATTTCAATAGACATTTCTCAAAAGAAGACACAGAAATGGCAAACAGACATATGAAAGTGTTCACGGCATCACTGATCATCAGAGAAATGCAAATCAAAACTACAATTAGATATCGTCTCATCCCACTAAAAGGGCTTAAGACAGGCAATAACAACCGCTGGTGAGGATGTGGAGAAAAGGGAACCCTGTACACTGTTGGTGGGAATGTAAATTAGTACAACCACTATGGAGAACCATTTGGCGGTTCCTCAAAAAAACTGAAAATTGAGCTACCATAAGGTGCAGCAATCTCACTTTGCGTATATACTCAAAAGAAAGAAAATCAGTATATTAAAGAGGTATTTGCATTCTATGTGTGTTGTAGCACTATTTACAATAACTAAGATTTGGAAGCAACCTAATTGTGTATCAACAGATAATGGACAGGGCCGGGCGCGGTGGCTCAAGCCTGTAATCCCAGCACTTTGGGAGGCCGACACGGGCGGATCACAAGGTCAGGAGATCGAGACCATCCTGGCTAACACGGTGAAACCCCCGTCTCTACTAAAAAATACAAAAAACTAGCCGGGCGAGGTGGCGGGCACCTGTAGTCCCAGCTACTCAGGAGGCTGAGGCAGGAGAATGGCGTAAACCCGGGAGGCGGAGCTTGCAGTGAGCTGAGATCCGGCCACTGCACTCCAGCCTGGGCGACAGAGAGAGACTCCGCCTCAAAAAAAAAAAAAAAAAAAAAAAAACAGATAATGGATAAAGAAAATGTAGTACATATAGACAATGGAGTACTATATTCAGCCATAAACAACAACGAGATACAGTCATTTGCAACAAATGGATGGAACCAGAGATCATTATATTAAGTAAAATAAGCTATGGACAGAAAGACAAACATTGCATGCTCTCACTTATTTGTAGGATCTAAAAATCAAAATAATTGAACTCTTGGACATAGAGAGTAGAAGGATGGTTGCCAGAAGCTGCGAAGGGTAGTGGGGGACCTGGAGAAAGGTGGGGGAGGTAATGGGTATGAAAAAAATAGACAGAATGAGTAAGACCTACTATTCAATAGCACAATAGGGTGACTACAGTCAATAATGTGTTCGTAACTCAAAGGATAAATGTTTGAGGGGACAGAAACTGCATTCTCCATAATGTGGTTATTTCACATTGCATTCCTGTATCAAAGTATCTCATGTACCCCATAAATACATACACCTACTATGTACCCACAAAAATTTTTTAAAAGATAAAAGTTTTAAAATTCTATGCAAAAAAAACTAAAAATGTGCAAAATATATGAATAAAAAATTCTCAAAAGAAGACATATGATAACAAACAGGTGTATTTTTTAAAAAGCTCAACATCAGTAATCATTAGGGAAATGCAAATTAAAACCACAATGAGCTATCATCTTACCCAAGTTAAAATGGCTTTTATCAAAGACAAAAGAAAACAAGTGTTGATGAGGACATGGAGAAAAGGAAACCTTTGTACACTGTTGGTAAGAATATAAATTAGTACAACCTCTATGGAAAACAATATGGAGATTTCTCAAAGAACTCAAAATACAACTACCATATGATCCACCAATCTTACTTCTGTGTATATATCCAAAGGAAATGAAATCAGCATGTCCAAAAGATATTTGCACTCCAATGTTTGCTGCAGCATTATTCGAAATAGAAAAGACGTGAAATCAACCTGTGTCCATCAATGGATTAACAGATAAAGAAAAATATGTAATAATGAAATGCTACTCAGTCTTTAAAAACAAATTTTGTCATTTCAGCACTAATGAACCTGAAAAACATTATGCTGAGTGAAATGAGCCAGGCACAGAGAGAGAACTTCTGCATGATTTCACTATATGTGAAATCTAAAAAAGTCAAACCTATAGAGGCAGAGAAAGAATGGTGGTTTCCAAGGGTGGGGGGTCAGAGAGAAAAGGGGAGATGTTAGTTAAAGGGCACAGTTTCACTTAGACAAGAGGAATAACTTCTGGAGTTCCATGATATAACATGGTGACACAGTTAATAATGTTTTGTACACTTTAAAATTCCTAAAAGAATATATCTTAAGTGTTCTCACCACACACAAAAAATAAGTGTATGAGGTGACTGCTATGTTAACTGGCTTGACTTAATCATTTCTCAATGTCTATATATTGAAAATACCATATTATATACTGTAAATTTATAAAATTTTATTTGTTGATACCTTAATAAAGCTGCAAAAATAAGTAAATTAATAAAAAAAGATTTTAGCTAATTAAAAAAAGAAAAAAATGAAGAAGCATTTTGTATGAAGTCTCAGAGCTCTACACCGATCAATTTTTGATTGTGAAGAGAAGCTTAGCCTGTAGCGCTTACCTCTGCAATTCTGAGCCATCTTCAACTGTAAACTACACCACTGATTCAATAACAGCTTTGGTGTAGACAAGGGGAATGAGAATGAAAGAACAGAATTTGCACATTAAACATAACTTTAACCGAAATTTTAAAGGGCTTTCAGAATTGAGGAAACATGGTCCATGAAATGAGAATTCTGCCTCCTAGCTTCTCTAATCTACCTTCCTGATCAGCTTTCCCAAATTCCACTAAGCCCATTGACTTCAGCCATTTCCACAGCCCATTTCCATATCCCTTCCTCTGAATGCCTTTTCTGTTCTTTTCATGAATTCAAAGGACACACAGATTTTGGAAATGTGGCAGAAAACTTTCCAGTATGACCAAGCAGCAAGCTACTATGCCCTGTATCCCCAATGCCATGAATACTGGCTCACAGTAGGCACATTACTAAATACTAGTGAGTAAATAAATGAATGAATATATCAATATAGGTCTTCCAATCACAGGGCTACTTGGGCAACTCTTAACTCTGACTCTCATCAGTAAGCCTTTGTCAATTACATATTAGGAGAATAGCATTGGAGAGAGAATAGGTTAGGAAGGGAACCTAAGTAGTTAACCAAAAGGTCACATCTGTCTCTCTTCACTCACTAAGACATCCTTTCTTGACTATTTCCACTGAGTCTACTCTCTCCAAACTATGCCCTTCTACAGTGTAACCTTAAACTTTCACCAAAATAATTATTGAGTAAAGAAAATACAGGAAAGATAAAATCTAATTCACATACAGTTTTAGGTCAGAGGCTAAGCTAAAAGGGAGAAAACCAGATTTTATCTAATGTGAGGCCTATCTAAATACTTGCCAAGAAAGCAAGAAACTGAAAGATGCTGGCTAACACTCCTTAAATTACTGAGATGAATGTAATAAGGCAAAGCATGAGTGCAGGAGGAAGTCCTCATGTATCGTGATGGTGAAATATGCATTTATCAAATCCCAGTGTGGGGTGCAGCAGAGCTGGCAATGCTAGAACAGTAAGAAATTACAAGACTTTTGAGATAATTAGTTTAACAGTTTCAGTAAAGTTTGGACAAGGTCTAACATGTAATTTTTGGATTAGATCCATCTGACAAATTTCCTAATTACTGTTAGCATTTCAACACATACTGTACTGTAAAGTGTTCAGATTAATGTCATATGAAATTTTACATAAAAGAATGAAGATTTACTCAAGATTTCAAATTTTTCTACTTTAATTATTAAGGGCACCTGTAGAAGCCTTTCCAGCAGAGTCTGTGCGTGACAGGAGGCTTGCAAAGATAAAAGGATACAGGCTTCTTTCTTTCTTTCTGTTCCCATCAAAACAAATCAACTATCTATCATTTTCCTCTTATTGAAAAAAGAGTTAACTAAGCATGGATTTTAGTTGTCTACAGTCTCTTAACACTACTTTTTTAAAATTCCATCCCACACTCTGCCTTTTGATTTCAAACTGCTTCTTCATTTTGTCACAGGAATGATCTCTGGATTCTGGCAGAAGTTCACATGGGAACATGCATCACACATATTTTATAAGCTAACAGAAAGGACAGTGATTCAGAGATTTAGAACCATGTATACATGGCAGAACCAGCAATCGCATTCCACTACGTAAATCCATAAGAGGAAAGGGAACAGATATGTACTACTAACACGGATTTTTTAAAAATATTTTGGAAGAACTATAGGTGTTTCTTGGTTACACTGGTATTTCACACACTGAAATTGACATAATCCTCATCACAAAGATCAACATATTGTTCATACAGTACATTTAAAAAGTCTGATGAATTACATAGCTCAAATTCATAAACGTCACAAATTTGGATTCTTGATAAGGCTATATACACCCTGGCGGTGAAAAAAAGTCCCGTGTCATAAAATAAGAACGAACATACGATGCATGCACAAAGCAAAGAAATAACCAGAAGAGACAACTGAGAGAGGTTGTGTCAATCCCAGAGGAGAGACCAGGCTTTTCAGGACCAGCTGAGCCAGGGCCTGAGCTTCAACGGAAAGAGGAGATTAAAGAGGGGAGATGATGAGGTACAGAGTCCCTTGGAAAAGGTAAATGGCCCTATCCAAAAAGTCATTTTGTAAATGACAAATTAGGAAATTGATTTTTTTTTCTAACTTCTACTATGTAAAGCCTTCTGAGTATACTGAAGATACAAACTCAAAAAAGTGCAGTCCCACAGAAACATTTTCTTTAGGGCTCATTATTAATTCTGATAAAGGATTCTACTTCTCATCAGTCTCATTCATTTAAATTTAATCGAGGAGAACACCACAAATTTCAGACAGCAAGTGACAGTGTGTCATGGCTTCTCTCAGGGCTCCATTTTACAAGTAAATCTAATACTTCCTTTATTACAGTCTACATGGATTTGCATGCCTAAAAACAAAATAGAGTTCTTACTTTCACTAGCCTAAAATAGCCTAAATAAGAGAGAGAGGGACTGTTTCACAAACATGGAGCCCTTCCATTCTATACATCTTCTGGCACATGATGCCCTTTGCATTTTTGGCCCTTTAAGCTCACTCTTTAACCTGTTCCAGATAACAAACACACAAAGGTAATATAGCTCTTGTTGCAGGTTAGCCATAACTCAGGACTGGTCCTCTAGTTTCCAGGTTCTGTGGATAAGTATCCCCTGACATCAGAGAATAATAGATTCAATCCACTTTTATACCACAGAAGTTGCTCTTCTCCACTAAAAACCCATCAATTCATAGGATTCATGTTACTTACTCCACAACCCCACTGAGTACCACTACAACCCCAAACAAGCTAAATACTAGAAGACCATTTTTAAAAAATATAATACCCATGGCCGGGCGCAATGGCTTATGCCTGCAATCCCAGCACTTTGGGAGGCCAAGGTGGGCGGATCACGAGGTCAGGAGTTCGGGACCAGCCTGACCAACATGGTGAAACCACATCTCTACTAAAAATACAAAAATTAGCCAGCCATGGTGGCGCATACCTGTAATCCCAGCTACTCGGGAGGTTGAGACAAGAGAATTGTTTGAACCCAGGAGGCAGAGGTTGCAGTGAGCCGAGATCACACCACTGCACTCCAGCCTAGGGGACTGAGCGAGACTCCGTCTTGGGGTAGGGGACAGGGAACACCAATAAACAGCATAAAGCATATGCTCATGGGCACTAGGGGAGGTCACACAAAACAGAAATTCATCTCTAGGTCTCCTCCTTGTAACAAGAACCGTTCAAGGTCAAAAGAGTCAAAAATCCTGCAGTCTAACAACTGCTATCTTCTCATTCTAGACAAATATAATTATGTCTCCCATAATAATGAGGACACCTTCCAAGAAATCCATCCTTAGGTCATTTCATAACTGTGTGAACACCATAGAGTGCACTTACACAAATCTACATGGTATAGCCTACTACACACTTAGCCTATACAGTATAGCCTATTGTTCCTAGGCTGCAAACCTGTACAGCACATTATTCTACTAAATACTATAGGCAACTGTAACACAATCATATATATTTATGTATCTAAATATATCTAAACATAGAAAAAGTACAGTAAAAATACGATATAAAAGATTTAAAAATGGTATACCTGTATAGGGCACTTAGATGAATGGTTCTTACACGTCTGCAAGTTGTTTCGAGTGAGTCCATGAGGGAGTGGTGAGTGAATGTGAAGCCCTAGCACATTACTGCACACTACTGTCAACTTTATAAATACCATACACTTAGGCTACACTAAATATATTTAAAATTTTTTTCTTTCTTCAATAATAAATTAGCCTTAGCTTACTAAAACTTTTTATCTTATAAACATTTTAGATTTTTTTAACTTTTTGACTCTTTTGTAATTACACTTAGCTTAGAAACACATATACATATATACATTGTACAGCCATATCCAAAATATTTTTTCTTTATATCCTTATTCTATAAGCTTTTCCTACTTTAAACTTTCTATATTTATTTTTTACCTTTTAAATATTTTTGTTAAAAACTAAGACATAATAACATACATTAGCTAGACCTACACAGGGTCAAGAACATCAATATCAATGTCTTCCACCTCCACATCTTGTCCCATCGGAAGGTCTTCAGGGGCAATAAAATGCATGGACCTGTCCTTTGATAATGCCTTCTTGCAGATTGTGTCCTGTAGGATCTGCCTGAGACTGTTTTGCTATTCCTTTTTTTTCAGTAAGTACAAAGAGTACACTCCAAAATAATGATAAAACATATAGTAAATACATAATCCAGTAACATATTTGTTCATTGTCACTATCAAATATTTATGTATCATGCATAATTGTGTCATACTTGTACATGACAGCAAGTGTACGTGTGTATACACCAGCATCACCACAAACGTGTAAGCAATGTGTTGGGCTACAACATTATGATGGCTCTTAAGTCACCAGAAGACAAGGATTTTTCAGCTTCATGATAATCTTGTAAATGCACTCTGTCATTGACTGAAACATTGTTATGCAGGGCATGACTGTATACCAAACATTCCAAACTCCGTGCTTCACCTACCAATCGGAATTTGCCTTCCTCAAAATTTGGATCTAACCAATTAGAGATCACGAATCCAAACAAATTCATGACAGTCAAAAACTGGCCTCAAGCTGACATCACAGCCAGGCCCTGGTTCCCATGAGAGATATAGGCAGAATAGCAGCAGAAGGGACATCTGTTTTTTATTTTTGGTGATGCCATTTGTATTATGCAATTTTCTAGAGTCTTTTTTGTCATGCTATCTTGTGATAATGAAAGGGGTGTTTTACTGGTAATAGCATAAATCTATTTCATCTAATAAGTGGAATACTCAAGCAATAAGGACTAGCCTTGGAGGTATCAGCATGTTAAGTTCAACTCCAGGGTAATCAATTAAAATCAATTGTTTAAAACCATAAAAATGTTTCAAAGTAGTTCCTGTTGTAAAAGATACTCAGATTTTTACCTTAACATGGTTTCTGAGTCTAATCGTCCTTTCAGATACTACAAAAAAATTGTAAAAGTATCACCTCCTTACAAATATTACTGCAATACAGAAAATAAAAGAAAATAATTTACACATATAGTATATGTGACAATTTATCTTAAAATAAAACTTTAGAGATATTCTTATAATAAAAACATGTATTTTGCTAGATGAAAAGACTGTTCTGCTAAATTTATTTTCCTATGTCATTATAGGAGATTACAGATATGCAGGCTCATGGCTCAGATCTGGACTTCTGAAAGATAACTGTTACTGAGGCTGAGGTGAGGACACGTGGAGAGGTGAAGAGGCCAAAACTGAGAGACCATTTAACAGAATACTGCCACAATCCCACTTCCGTCTGAGAAATGAAAGGTACAAACAGGGCAACAGGAGAAAAAGTGTCAGGACAGAAAAGACATAACTGAAGTAAAATCAAAAGTACTTTGTGATCCCTTAGATAAGTTATACTAGGGAAGAAAAGATATCAAGAATGACCCCCAAGTTCCAGCTTGCACAACTATCTAGACAGTAATAATATAAACTGAGAAAAGAAGGCAGAAACAAAAGAGACGTGCAGGAAGGGCCAGCTAGCGCCACATGTTTCTTACCTAACTGCAAGGTAGAGCTATGCTCAGCCATTGGGAAAATGAAACTGGAGATCAGAAAAAAGATGGATATTGAGAAATCATGCGGGTGGCAGTTGAAGCCATGAAATAGACTGAGGCAAAAAATCCAAATTCACTTTTGCAGTAGCAAAGGTTGTTTTAAATATTTTAAAACAATTCTGTTTCTATCAACTGTTATCTTAATTCAAAGGTAATAATAAACCTTATATTTCTCAGAGAACTTTTCTAGCATAAAATGACTGAAGTAACATAAACATCTTAACCATAAGCCCACATAATTCGCCTCTCTATAGACCATTAACATTGTATTTTTACCCACAATGACTAAACCTATGCTCATCATTCTAATAACCATTCTGTGTAGTGTGTGACAGCTCAATGACAGAAATTCAGTTCCACAAATATGTTTTGACAGCATACCACACTTGAGGCCCAAACTGTGCTAGAATCCAAACATAAAAAGATGAATTAGATCTATTTCTTGCTTTTTTTACAGTCCATAGTGATGGGGGAAATGATGGAAAGAAAAAAGAAAAATTTAAGAACAATTCAATCTGATAAAATAAAGTCAGAGAACAGAGGACGACACCCATAGGATCATCCTAACTGCCAGGCTCCCCTACCCAAAAGCTCTTAAACTCACATTGAGTCTCTAAGAAAAAGAATGGCTGGATTGCCTGAAGTCACCATCCACCCATATCACTGCTTTTCTACAAAACATGCAAATACCACAGGAATCTTATTGAAGGCTTCCGTGGTTATTTAACATTTATTATTATTATTATTATTATTATTATTGAGATGGGTCTTGCTCCATCACCCAGGCTGGAGTGCAGTGGCATGATCACGGTTCACTGTAGCCTCAAACTCCTGGGCTCAGGCGATCCTTCTACCTCAGCCTTCCTAGTAGCTAGAACTACAGGCGTGCACCACCACACCTGGTTAATTTTTTTTTTATTTGTTGTACAAATGGGGATCACCCTATGTTGCCCAGGCTTATCTTTTATTATTATTAATTACAATAATTATAACTATTTTATAGTAAAGTACAACTACAATTTATGAATGATGATTATAAAAATGGAGATTAAACAAATAATTGAGGCCATGATGATGGATAAATTAAGAGGCACCAAGAAATAAACCAATAATTTTCATGAGGATCTCTCCATATAAGTCCTTGTACTTCATGTAAATGGTTATAGAAAGTGGAACAAAATTTCAGGAAATTGGGACACTGACCACCCAAACCCAAGGCAGTTCAACTTCCAAGCTTCATGGTTGACAAGTTCTATCTGGCCTGGCTAGACTGTGACTGTATAACTGAGGCCATTAAATTGCTTTGTAACTAAGATTGAATTTATCAAAGAAAGATGACACGTAAGCAGAGAAACTTGAAATGGCCATGAGAACAGCCATAGCAATGAAACACCTCAAGGACACTCGGCTGTAACTGTATCCAAAGCCCAGGCTTCTTTTTCCTTCATTATAGTTAGTAGTGTCCCGTTTGAATTACTTATGGTTACCATGAGCTTTCTGTACAGGAAGAAATGTGCACGTGTAAATCCACAGAATTCTGTGAAAATCGATGTTATATCTATGGTTTTCCCTCCCTAAACTCTCATATTTACAAATGATATTTTGTAAATATTGAGATTGAGCAGAAAAGGTATATATACTGTAATTAAGGTATGATAGTGGGCTCTGCTTTGAGTAAACTGGTATTGATAAGAGATATTTTAACTGGTTGTCAGCCAATTTTGACTCAACCTTTCTTTTAAAAAAAAAAAACAGCAATGCTTCCTGTTTCATCTTAACCATCTAAAATGCCTTAAGGGGCACTTTTAAATTAAATTTTATTCACTCAGTATGGAAGACTTCTTAAACTAGATACATATAGCACATTAAACCTATTTAAGTGGTAAGGGGGAAATGATCAGTTTTACTGCATTAAAATTAAAACTTGTGTTCATCAAAGACATCATGAAAAAGTAAAGAGGTAAGCCACAGCCTAGGCAAGACATTTTTAATACAACTCTTCAATAAAAGGTGACTATTCCTAGTATCTAAAGAGTACCTATAAATTAATAAAGAAAAGATAATCCATTAAAAATGGGCAAAACATATAACAAGCAATGCACAGAAAAAGAAAATACTATGCAAACATATAAAAAGACAGTGACATATGTACAAAAAGAGACATGTTAAAAACTGTTCATGCCTTCACTGTCTATCATAAAAATAATAAATTACGTATCTGTTGATAAAACAGCTAAATAAACTGAGGCATATTAATACAAACAAATACTATTAAGCAATAAAAAATAAATGAACTAGAGTTACATCCATTAAAATGAATAAATTTCACAGTTAAAAGAAAAAAGCAAGGTAGTAAAATGCATGTAATTTATGTAATTAATATGAATAACACTATATATTGCTTAAAAACATATCCATATGTAGACAAAGTATAAAGAAATATATGGAGTTGTATATCCCAAGCACTATGATTACTTCTGCAGGTGAAGGAGGAGTTGTAATCAGAAAAAGAGAAATTTCTTCTGTCTTGCAAAGATCTATTTTTTTTTTAATATGGGATGTGTGTACACTCATATTTGTTGTATTATTGTCATTTGTTGCTTAATGACAAGAGATGCGTCCTGAGAAATACATTATTAGGTAGTTCTATCATTATGCCAACATCATAGAAGGTACTTAACAGGAACCTAGATGGCATAACCTACTACAAACATAGGCCCTATATGATATTGCTTATTGCTCTTAGGCTACAAATCTGTACAGCATGTTACTGCACTGAATACTTTAGGCAACTGCAACACAATGCTAAGTATTTGTGGATCTGAACATATATAAACATAGAAAAAGTACAGTAAAAATGTGGTATTATAATCTTATGGAATTACCACAGTATATGCAGACCACTGTTTACTGAAATGACATCATGTGGTACATGACTGTATTTTGTTGTGCTTTTTTATAATACACATATTTTAAAACTCTTGTTTTTCCTTAGAATAACTGAATAATCTTAGATGTGACTTAAAAACAAGGGTCTGAACATAGAATTTGAATAAAGAATTCACATCATTAATATAGTCAAGCCCAACCCCACTGTTGAAGGAAGTATTCACTGTGAATGTTACCAAAAAAATGCAGAAAGTTGTCTTTTTAAAGCATTGCTCTACCTTTTGCCGCAGAACATTACATTTCAGTTCTACCTGAAATACCTCTCTGAACTCTTTCTTCCACATATATAGAAGATCTTTTAAATAATTAAACATTAACTGCTTCCACATTTTAGAAGGGATAAGCAATAAATTATGTTTTCAGATATAAACTCCATCAAAAATATATGCACATTTACATTGGTTTTTAAGTGCCCAAAGCCCCTTTAAACCTAAGCAAGGCACCACATCAGGACACCATTCATACAATTCTTAGCAGAACCTGAACACTAAAGGACACAATTTGTTGTGGCAACTTTACTCAGCAGGTAGGGAAAGCCTAAGCCAAAGTTCACCTCTTCCAGGAGGTCGTCTTCCCTAACCATCTCATCCCATAGTGACTCTTGTAACTCTTGTTGGAGTACTCATCACCTAAAACAATCACCATCTGCTTTTGTCCTTTCTCTCCTCTATTAAAATTCCTTGAGGGTCAGGGCCTACGTCATCTTCCCCTTCTTCACTCCTCCACTAACACCCCCAAGAGTGTCTGCGTAAGTCGACATGTTCTCAATTGAATTGGGGAGCAGAGAAACTAAGCCCTAACCTTCAGAAGAGAGGGCCTGTAGGCTGAATCCAGCTTTATGTTTTCCCAGTTGAATGACTCAGAGCAATCTCTGCATCTCATTTCATCCATAAAGCAAAAATGTTAGTAAAAATTGTTTTAAATTGTTTCAAAGATGAAAGTAAATCATTGTTGAAAAACATTTATGATAGTACCTGGCACATAGTAAGCACTTAAGAATTATTAGTTATTATCATTATTAGTACTAGTACTACTACTACTATTACAGCCATACTATTATGCCATTTATGTGAAGAGAAGAAATGAGTCTTGGAAACCACTTAATGCTTCATTTAAAAGTCTCCTTCCTTTTATTAATTTAACCATTATATTGATCAATGTCTTCCTTGACACCCAATCAGTAATCTTGAATCCAAAATGCAGATCCTGTGTAACTAGAAAAACAATTAGTCAATTCTGTGCCCAAATGTTCATTCCTCTAGCAATGGTAATTGTTTACTTAACAAAAGCATCTATCATGATTGCTGTTATTAATTAAAGTTTGCACTGACCTTGTATCCCTCTCTTATCTGCTAAAATAATTTAATTCCAATATATTTGTAAAATCATAGATATTTTCATAAATTCATTACAAATACTGATTCTGCCAAAACATATAAATCCCTTCTCATTTAAAACAGAATGTAGGACGTGCGTGGTGGCTCCCACCTGTAATCCCAGCACTTTGGGAGACCAAGGCAGGTAGATCACGAGGTCAGGAGTTCGAGACCAGCCCGGCCAACAAAGTGAAAGCCTGTCTCTACTAAAAATTCAAAAATGAGCCAGGCATGGTGGCGCACACCTGTAATCTCAGCAACTCACGAGGCTGAGGTAGGAGAATTGCTTGAACCTGGGAGATGGAGCTTGCAGTGAGCAGAGATTAAGCCACTGCACTCGAGCTTGGGCAACAGAGTAAGACTCCATCTCAAAAAAAAAAAAAAAAAAACAATGTAAATGTACAATGCATTAATCTGGTCATTATTCTACCATACAAAGTATATTTGCAATGCTTTGGTATTTAGCAATGATAGATTTATAGCATTCTTCTGAAAGCACCCTGGTGATTAAAATGCACTTTAAAGCAAATTAAACATAATTTAAATAAGCAGCTGTAGGATATTTCAGGTACTCTGAGCAAACGTGATTCTGCAGATTTAAATTCAGGAAAGTTTGACACAGCACTAACTGCTAACAGCATTATGTGATCTGGGTAGATGTGCAAACACTGAACACCAAAAAGCATGTGTCAATAATTTATAGGTCTAAAGTCAACTCTCTTGAGCAAGGAAAATGTATCTTTCTATTTCTTTTCCTATATCCTAAGATGCTTTTTTGCTGTGAGAAAATTATTTCCTCTTCCCCTGCCAGTAGACAGATCACCTGTTACAATCAGACATTCTGCTGACTTCAGTTGTTTTCTTCCATGAAGACTAGGCAGAGAGCTAGCTCTATATGCATGTCACTAAACAACAAAAGATAGGAATCAGTGTGGAAATTCGGCACTCCCTACACCCCCAGTAATCTTAACTTCATAACCTACTTTAGGCAGATGAATGAGATTTTCCTGAGAACTCTATCTAGGCAGGTAGCATGTTTCCTAGACTCTGTTCATCCTGAGACTCAAGCTGAGATCCCAGCATCCCCCTGGGCATACCTAATCTCCTATGTATAGGTCCTAAACACATCTGAATTTCTGCTTCCCCTACCCTGTTCATTCCCCTTCATCTACCAGCTCCAAAAACTATAATAACGTGGGAACAGTCAACTAGCTTGGGCTGTGACCACTTTGAGACAAAGGCCTTATAGATACACTGTCAATCAGAAACCAGATATCAAGATAATGATGGGCTACAATGAGTTAATAAATACAAAATGCAATGATTTGTTGCTACTTTAAAATAAAAATTTGTATCCATCCAACTGTGACCCTGAGACATAAGAAAATTAAACCAGTAATAAACTTCTTTTTTTTTTTCATTTTAACTAACATTTTAGAATTTTATAATCACATTTCACTCTTGGGAGTCCAGCTCAGGTAATCATTTTGTCAGAAAACAACCTTGCAGTACAAGGAAATTAACAGACTAATAAATATATGGAATTGAAATATTAAAAGAACAGGCTGGGTGCTGTGGCTCATGCCTGTAATCCTAACACTTTGGGAGGCCAAGGAGGGCAGATCACCTGAGGTCAGGAGTTTGAGACCAGCCTGGCCAACATGATGAAATCCCATCTCTACTAAAGTAAATACAAAAATTAGCCAGGCACAGTAGTGCACACCTGCAGTCCCAGCTACTCAGGAGGCTGAGGCACGAGGCACGAGAATTGCTTGAACCAGGAGGTGGAGGTTGCAGTGAGCTGAGATTGCAACAATGAACTCCAGCCTGGGTGACAGAGCAAGACTCCAATCTCAAAAAATAAATAAATAAAATAAAGAACAATTCACAGATTTGGTAACTGTACCTTTCTACTGCTAAAAAAGGAAAAGCATTGTATTGTGCTTTTTGATGACCAGACCACATCAGAAACATAAATGTGACTGTAATTTTTTTATTTATAAATCACCTGCTACATCCTGAGAACACAGCAGTGATAGAAAGAGATAAACTAATGAGCTTATATTGTTTTCATTCTAGTTGGGGAGTCACAAAATAAATAAGTAAAATGTATGTATTTCAGATTGTGATAAACACAGCTGAGAATACAAATTCAGGTAAGATGAAGACAGAAGGTAAGGGGTTGTTTGCAGTTTTAAATACAGTACCAGAAAAGGCTTCAGTTAGTTGACTTTTTCAGCAAAGATGCAAAGGGAAACAAAGGAACAAGAAATGCTGATGTGAAAAGCACGAAAAGGCAGGCCAAGGAGAGGGAAGTTGAAAGGCCTGAGTCAGCGGCTGTGATACATAGAGCACTTTTCCAAGCAACGTCTTATTTAGTCACACCATAATCCTGTGCATTAGGGTTGTCATTATGTCCCTATCACAGATGAAGATCAGAGACTTGGCCATGTTGCCACTTGCCCAATGTCACACAGTAGGCATTAGTGCTAACATTTTAACCTAGGTGTTATGGTTCAGTCCAAAAATTTTTCTGACTCAATGACTGCCTCCTAGCTGTGTTCAGTTCTGTGTATTAAATCTTGTCATAAATAACCAATGAACTATACTGTTAGAAAGGGTGAACATAATAGTGATGAGTCTACAAACCACATAGAGCTGCTGAAAAAAGAGAAGACTTAGAGGAATAAAACATTTGAAAGATTCCCACAAGGAGAATAGGGAAGAGAGATGTTCAATATTTCTCCGAAAGCAGAACTCAAACCAGTATGTGCAAATTGCAGGGAGACAAATTTCCCATAAACAGTTGAATAAGTTTTCTAGTGATGGGAGCTGTCCAATAATGAAATGGTCTGTCTGGTGAAGGTATGAAATGCCAGTTACTAAGTTACTCAAGCTTAGGCTGTGTGGCCATCTGTCTGAGATGAGAACAAACTTAACATCCACTGATATGAAGACTACAAGGATTGACCAATGACTTTTCCAATTCTGATTCTGTGACTACACAAGCCCCTGGACAGAGTCGTGTGGCAGTTAAAAGTTCCAGCTGTGAAGTCAGACAGCTTAGTTAAAATGCTGGCTCCACCAATTACAGACTTTACCTTTGTAAGTCTCAGTTTCCTTACCTGAAATGAGGCTAATAACAAAAGCTACATCATAGAATTGTTGTGAGCATTAAATGAGATATTCCAGGTAAAGGATTTAACACAGTGCCTGGTACATAGTAAGAACTTGCAAAGTTTAGCTGTTATGATACAGACATGTATATTTAGGAGGATGTATATAAACTGTATACATAATATGTAAAACATGTGAAAATTTGTTTTCCTCTCTCTGTTTTTACTCTTTTACTCAGCAGTAAGACTAGTTCAGTATCCAAAACTGAAGCACAATTACATGAGGACACTAACAATAACAGTAATAATTAAACCCTTAAAAAGTCAGCTTCTTAGCCTAATCATTTCATATTACATCTCTCTTTATCATCTGCATTATTCTACAAAAGATGGTGCAGAAAATTTTATCTTTTAAACCTTTTAGGCACTAATTTAAAACTTATGAAAGAAAAATCATAATTTTCTTAATTGAAACAACTATTAAAAATCCAGTCTTTCAGTATGAGAAATAATATTTAACAATCTTCATCTGTGTTTTTGATGTGTGTGTGTGCAAGAACTCAAGTGTACATGTGCACATATGCACATAGACACACACACATGCTTCCTCTTTCAAAATAAGGGTGCTAAACTAGAAAGCCAAAGAATATTTTTATTTAAATCTTAATAAATAAAATGATTACAGACATTTATTAATGGGGGCAAGTATTTTATGTATCCATGTCTGTATTAACAGAAAATGAAGGACAAATAAATATAGAAAGTTGCATCTGTATGCTGAAGTCTGGAGATGCTTCTAGATGATGGAAAGTGAGTTCACAATTTTAGATTAATTCACCATCACTCTTTTGTCACTCTGGAAATGGTAACATTTATTATTCATAAAGAAGACATTCAGGAATGGACCTGAATGATCAAAGAAAGCCTGCAGTTTAGAAAAAACACAGAAAATATTACTATGCTTTATTTCCGCCGTGGGAAGCTCACTGCTTTTAGAAAGTCATGGAGGCTGGGCGCGGTGGCTCAAGCCTGTAATCCCAGCACTTTGGGAGGCCGAGGCGGGTGGATCACGAGGTCAGGAGATCGAGACTATCCTGGCTAACATGGTGAAACCCCGTCTCTACTAAAAATACAAAAAACTAGCCGGGCGAAGTGGCGGGCGCCTGTAGTCTCAGCTACTTGGGAGGCTGAGGCGGGAGAATGGCGTAAACCCGGGAGGCGGAGCTTGCAGTGAGCTGAGATCCGGCCACTGCACTCCAGCCTGGGAGACACAGCGAGACTCCGTCTCAAAAAAAAAATAAAATAAAATAAATAGAAAGTCATGGTATGATAGATCATAGAAAAGAAAATGATTACTTTCAAAACAATAACATTTTTATGATATAATAGTGTATGTATGGATTTATATCTATCATCTTATTTAATCCTCCTCATAATCTTGATGTACCTTTTATCATCTCTGCTTTATCAATAGAGGCTCAGACAGTAAAAGACGAAGATATAGTTTGACTCCAAAACTTTTAATCTCTCTTCATTGACTGCCAAGTGAACACACTAAATTAGCATAGTTAGACACAGATAATCTATTTCAGTATATTTCAAATACAATAAAACATACTTAACATCAATACTATGCTGAATATAATGTATATCACGGACACTAAGGAGCTTTCCACTAGAAGAAATGATACAGTCTGTTGCCCAAGGATAGGGTCAGGAATCCTACCCAGCCTGCATGGGCATGAACAGTACTGAAAATATCTAACAATCAGCTCTTAGAAATTACTCCCAGACACTCTGTAACTTCTGCTTATTAATCTCAGGTTTGCCCTAGAAAGCAAAAGAGTATAATGTTCACTTTCTCCAATCACCCTCCAAGGATCTAAAGCAAACCATCATGCTCTCCCCCTGCAAAATTCCTCATTTCTCATAACATCATAATATTAAGTTTCCTTTACATTCTGGCAGCCCCTCTAATGAGTCCTTGATTCATCAAAATCCCTCTCCAGTAACACCCAGTATTCAGTTTGGTGGTGGACATAATCAGTTACAAATTCAACCTTTTTCTCAATTCCACCCAAGATGCCACTAGGTTGTCGAACTGTCAGGTCTCAGTGGTGATTCAGACTGTCACAATGGAGAAACAAATTACAAGTCTTTTTTTTTTTTTTTTAATTTTTATTTTTCAGCTAGATTTCTAACCACACAACTGATTCTGCTGAGGACCAAAAACACTGCTACTCTTCCAGCTTCACTTTTCTCCACTGCCTGTGGACAGTCTGGCTACACAGGATTCTTGCTGCCTCCCTAACAAACCATTTGCTCTCATGATTGTGAATCTTTGTCACTGATACTTTCTGAGGAATACATCCTTCCCCCATTTTCCTGCCTACAGGTTCTCCACTCACCCCTCATGGTCTAGTTCAGCTGCCCCTTCTGAAATTAACTGCTCTCTTATCTGCATTTCCACAGCACTCTGGGATGCTTTTTTTGTTGTTGTTCTTAATCAACCTTTATTGAAGTACAATTTAAATATAATAAAATTCACCAATTTTAAGTGAATAATTCAATTAAGTATGACAAATGTATAGTCATGTAACCACTATCATTACCATAATATAGAATGTTTCCATCATCCCTTTACTTTTTTTTATTTTTTTATTTTTTATTTTTTTATTTTTATTTTATTTTTTATTATACTTTAAGTTGTAGGGTACATGTGCATAACGTGCAGGTTTGTTACATATGTATACTTGTGCCATGTTACTGTGCTGCACCCATCAACTCGTCAGCACCCATCAACTCGTCATTTACATCAGGTATAACTCCCAATGCAATCCTTCCCCCCTTCCCCCTCCCCATGATAGGCCCCAGTGTGTGATGTTCCCCTTCCCAAGTCCAAGTGATCTCATTGTTCAGTTCCCACCTATGAGTGAGAACATGCGGTGTTTGGTTTTCTGTTCTTGTGATAGTTTGCTAAGAATGATGGTTTCCAGCTGCATCCATGCTTTTTATCGCAAGGTAGTATCTACAGCCATCTGCAGGTCTTTCTCCCCTGAGAGCGAGGGAGCCCATTAGAGCCAACCAAGCACTATGTCTTCTTTGTGTTGTTTCTAGCACACAGCTCAGTGGGAAAGATTAAGCCATATTATATATGAATGCTAAATGATAAAGGGTTGTGAGTGAAATAGTTCACAGAAAGGAGTGATTAATTCCAGGTAAGGAATCACAGAAAGTTTCAGGAAGTAAATGGTACTTAGGGAAAGACAGGATAAATTAGGGAAATTTATCGATATGGAAATGAGATCATACAGGCAATGGAAAACGAATCAACAGAGATGAGAAAAGCCATGAGCCTGGCTGGAGTATGGGGCGTGGTGAGCCTCAAAGGGAAATGTAACAAATGTCTGTTGGACACCTCTGAAAACTGGATACTCTGAATTCACTTTATATTCATTTACTCATTTAATTACTTCATTTTATTACCTCATTTAGAATTATGTAATGTGAAATTTAGTATCACTGTTTAGAGCTAAGGAAATTAAAATTCAGAGAAGGTGGCTTTCTCAAGGCTATGCAGTTAACAAGCGGTAAAACTGTGTTTATAATATTCATCTTTCTGTACATGTTATTTCCATATTACAATTTATGGGCCTGGGAGTAGGAAATAAATGTAAGCTTGATAGGAATGCACTTCCCTGAACTACCATGTGGTCATCTTGTGCCTGTCCTGATGACCACCATCTTAGCCTAACACAGCAACACATGCGCGCGCGCGCACACACACACGCACACACACACACACGCGCGCGCACACACACACAGAGTGAGAGAAAGGCATATAGAAACATTAACTCCAAAAGCTTACAGATAAAGGAGTTGTGTGTTTTTTTCTAAAGACTTCCCCAGTGAGACAGGAGGAAGTAATACTGCATAACAATCAATTCTAAAAATCACCATAAAAATCATTTCAAATATATCGTAAAGAGGCAAGACTAACATAAAGGCTGAAAGAGGAGGAGAATTTGACTTCCTAGCTTTGCCCCTTACTAGCTATGTGACTTCAAACAGAGATTACACAACCTCTCTGTGCCTCAGTTTACTCATCTGTAAAATGGGAATCAAAATAGCACCTAGCTTGCTATTTTGCTGAGGAGACAAAATTAGTTCATTGACATGTGATCCCTATGAACTCTATCAATCACACTGTAAACACTCATTGCAATGCTTGATCCACTTGAGACTAATATACAGCCATGATTCAATCCCAGGCCCACTGCCTCCAAATCCTGTGTCTCCACATGGACCTGACTATACATTTATGAAAGACTCAAAGAAATAAAGTAGTGTGGGTTAGTGTGAACAGGAGGAGGAGGGACTTCTGAAGTGTACCTGGAATGTTTGAAGATGGGAACTCAGAGGCAAAAGAGGGGCAAAAGAGCACTTCAAATTGGGTCAACAGAGCAGACAGTATATAATGGCACAGGTGTTCTTGGAAGAATGCATGAGCTCCTTGACTAAAGAATATGGTATTAAGGAATAAAAGAAAATAGTATAGGGAAGTTGGGGTCTTGAAAGTCAGAGGGGTCTTGACTTCTTACAGTAGACAGCTGGAAACTAATGCAGCCTTCAGAGTGGATGAGTTAAAAAAAAAAAAAAAAAATCCAAGCGGTGTTTTAGCAGGGACGGAAGGAGCTGAGGGATTGTTGACACCACACAGTAAAGAAGGGCTGGAAGAACTAAGCCAGGATGCTGACAGTGTGCACAAAGAATACAGGAAGCTCTAAAAGATGTTTGTGAAATTGAAGGGCTTGCTTCCAGATTGTTAAAAGTGAGGGCAGGTGACTGAAGACTGGAGTATGATTCCAATCTTAGGTCAGTGAAGTGATGGATCCCAGTTGGAAATCCTACTAAAATTACTGGAAAGTACAACATGTACAAAATAATACTGATAATAACATTTACTCAGCCCACTTGAACTATTCTCTGAAGTTGTTTCTTTAATTCTTTACTGAACTTCAGCTTTTTAATCAATGAGTAATGAAAACGAGGTAAGCACATTAATAATTAAGGAATCCAGTTCCCAGCCAAGTAGTTTAAATCAGTAACTTTCTCAGTGATCTTATGCAGTAGCCATATTTTTGAAAAAAGGTTGAGAAAGTGGGAATTTGTCTATTATTTGCCACTATATTTTTACAGCAGCAATTCAGCATGAAACATACCGCCAAAGTCTGAGCTGAAACAGTTGCTTCATTTGCTGTCTGCGATTATGCTGTAGTTACTTGTATTCACACAGCAATAAGGTAACACAATTTTGGTTTTCGGAAACTGATTTTGATGAAGAGGGTTTACCAGAAATATTTGTAATTTTTAAAACCTATTTGTTACATAGTTTAAATACTGTCTAGTAATCATCAAATAAATGATGGATGATGGACATTGGGTGAATTTTTTAATTAAAAGATAATCTTTATAAGAATAGGAAACTAAACTATTAAGAGTGGATTATTAATTAAAAGTAAATTATTTAGAGCCATATCTATAAGAGAAATAATTATTCAGGAAACAACAACCTCTTGAGAACTATCTAAGTGTTTTATGCACCGTTATGAAAAGGCAGATTATCATAAGAAACTAATGTTCTTTCAGTAAATGTTCAGAACCACTTATTGGTTGTGCCAGGCACTAGAGTTAAGGATATCCTTCCCCTTAGGAACATTTAATCTACTGTGAAGATAGAAAAATAAGTCAATACATAAAATACCAACTAATGCATGAATAATAGAGCATAGATAAAGTACACAACAGTTCAGACAAGAAAGAAAGTAGCTTTCTTCTGCCAGGAAATAAAAAGGAATGGATCATAAACAATCAGGTATTGTAAAACCTATTTTTGAGAATGTTTAAAATATGCTCTGTTTTGTTTTATTTTTTAATCTTGCAAGAGACAGACATTCATGAAAATAGGAAGTCATAAGAAAAGAAGCAAGCAATCAATCAGCAGTCCCTGAAATATATTTTCTAACAATTATCTTAAAGATTAACAAAGCCATATCTCTCTCTCCAACAATCAAAATTACATCTTAATGTGTTGTTTTCATTCTTCTACTCATCCAGATTAAACTAAAGCACATGTTAAATACAAGAGGATTTATTTTCCGGAGTTCTGCCATGGTGAAAGCAATCTAATCAAAAATGAAATGAAGAATGAGCTCACTGAATAAATCGGAAGGAAGAATTAAAGAGCTGACAGATATTTGGAAAGCCTGTTAAAAAGTAAATTGGACTTTCATTATAAAAATTGACTTAAATGAAGGATATACTTAAGAACCTACTTCAGAACATTTCCTTAAAGACAATTTGATTATCAACTGAAAATATTGTATTTTAATATATTTTACCATATTTCCAAACTCTAAGGAGTATAATAATGGACATAAGAACAGAGTGAAATGTCCAAACAAAAAATTCCAGAACAAGATACTAAAAATCTCTGAGTCTACTGATGTCTGTCGTTTAAATCTGAAACCCAAATAAAAAGTTTAACAAATTACTTTAAATAGTGCTCCCAATAGTAATAAAAGAATGATTCCTGTACTTTTGTTATTTTAAGGAAAACCTAAAGAAAAATGGGATAGTATACACAGCCCTCTAAATATCTACAGTTTGTAAACTATTTTACCTCCTTGATAGAAAGTCTTGAAATATATGTAAGTCTAATAACAGAAAGAAAAAAGCCCCATCCAAGACAACTGTTCATATTTTAACAGCAGAGGAGGAAGTATAAAAAGGGTTAAGATTATATTCTCCCTTAAATTTGCAAATAAGGGAAGAGGAAATGTTGGTTCTTCTCATAGTCATTGGAGGGCTCATGTTTAACTAAGCTCTATCGGACAACACAGAAACAGAGCTTATTGCAGCACTGTTCACAATAGCAAAGGCTTGGAACCAACCCAAATGCCCATCAGTGATAAACTGGATAAAGAAAATGTGGCACATATACACCATGGAATACTATGCAGCCATAAAAAAGGTTGAGTTCATGTCCTCTGCAGGGACATGGATGAACCTGGAAACCATCATTCTCAGCAAACTAACACAGGAACAAAAAACCAAACACTGCATGTTCTCACTCATAAGTGGGAGTTGAACAATGAGAACACATGAACACAGGGAGGGGAATATCACACACCAGGGCCTGTCAGAGGGTTGGGAGGGATAGCACTAGAAGAAATACCTAATGTAGATGACGGGTTGATGGTTGCAGCAAACCACCATGGCACGTGTACACCTATGTAACAAACCTGCACGTTCTGCACATGTATCCCAAAACTTGAAGTATAATAAAAAATAAAAATAAAAAATAAAATAAAACAAACAAAAAAAAAGAAAAAGAAAAGGAGCTTCTCTTCTAGCCCCCCTGTTTTAAACAGATAGAAATGGTAAAGTACTCAAAAACTTACATTTGTTACACCTATGTAACAAACCTGCACGTTCTGCACATGTATACCAAAACTTGAAGTATAATAAAAAATAAAAATAAGAAAATAAAACAAAAAAAAAAGAAAAAGAGCTTCTCTTCTAGCCCCCCTGTTTTAAACAGATAGAAATGGTAAGGTACTCAAAAACTTACTGTCTGAAGAACAGAGGATTAAAATGTGAATTTGACTCATTTACAAAATCCCAATGTAAAGAACAAGGACAGTGGAGAGAAGTTGTGTATACAATATTCCATCAACCAGATGCATCTAAATTGAATTGGATCATCAATGAAAAATTACTGCATTTCAATATATCTTGCTGTATTTCCAAAATGCAAGGGGAACAATAATGAACATAAAAAATAAATAGTAGTAGTACTATTTTTTTATTTACATTGTTTTTTAGTGTTGTATTATTGTTTTCAATTTTTTAAACATATTCAATCTGTGGTTGGTTTGAATCTATGGATAAAGAACCCACAGATAAGGAAGGTCTACTGAATTTGCTCTACCCAAAATGGCAGTACCATAGAGTGCATGTCATAGAACCTGAAAATCTGAATATAGAACCATTTAGCCTACCTCAGGTAATTTTCCATCAAATATTCTGTTCCTTACTCTTTTATTCAACAGATATATTTAATTATCCCCAATCTGTCAGGCACTGTGGTAGACACAAGGATATAACAGTCAACAAAACAAGTCTATCTCTGCCTTCATGGAGCTTTTGGCTATCAATCATTCCAATCTATAACACTCCTTGTTCAGTAAGGAATCTCAGAAATGCTGTAAATCAAAGATTGGAAAACTGGCCCACAGGCTAAATCTGGCTGGCCTGCTTCTATAAACCACATTTCATCCAAACAGACATGCCCATTCATTCATGTATCATTACTTTTGCACTACAGCTTTGCAGTTTAGTAGTTGCAACAGAAACAGTATGGCCTGCGAAGCCTGAAATATTTACTCTATTGAATAAATATTTATTTTTTTCTGGCACTGTTCAGAAATAGTTTGCCAAGCCTTGCTCTAAATAAAACCTAATGCTTTAAGGATGTATATTAAAAGATACATACTGTCACTTATAAAACACCTCTGAATTCCTTAGTTACAAACTATATGATGGGGGGTTGACTTCCTACAGGGATGTATTTCTACCACTATAATGTTTATTTTCACTTTCTTTCCTTGTAAAGGCAGGTAACAACAAAAGCATTATGTGGCTACTATCTTCTATTAACAGCTTACTCTCCTTAGATGATGTTAACGTTGTCTTATGTCTAATCTTTTGATAGATCAGAGTTCTTCACATCATAGAAGGCCCATTTTTCAGAAAAGATTCTTTTCTCTGAATCAAATCAAATAAATTTTGACAGGGGTGATTTAGGCTATCTTTTAAATTGTAAAAGCACTTAGCTAACACTCAAGTGCTATATAAATGCAAAATCATAGCAGCAATAGTACCTTCGTTTCCCTGAAGATACATGAGTGGATACTTAATCCCCAATCACTTGATCCAGAGAGCGTCAAAATTTTAAATGAAAGAAAAGAAGACTAACCTTCACTGGCTGTTACCAAAAAGTCCTAATAAGAAGTGACAGGCCCTGTGCTCACTGTGGTTCCACCAAAGGATGTTAAGAGGCTAAGGCTGTGGCTGAAAATCGATTTGCCAAACCCAAAATCCTTTCTTTCCCTAATGGGAATCAATGTAGCATGAATAAAATTTAATGGCTACTTAGTTCATATTTAGCCACCATAATGCAGAAATAACTGGCTTGAGAAAGATCCTTACAAAGCCTTGGTTTTTGAAAGTTTTCCCACTTTATCAACCTATTGGCAAAATACATTTCAAGTGCTCAAGAGTGGAGAACCAGCTCACCAGTAAACAGAGAAGAGGAAATGGGATGATAACAGGGCAAGAGAAGGCCGCATTAGGGGTGGGAGGGCTGACTTGGTAACAAGAGAGATCCCTTTTAGGCACCAGCTTAAACATTCTATTCTTGAATATTCCTTCCTCGATAGCCTCAGGCCATGTTAATTCCTTCTGATTACAGGTGCTCTTAAAATTCTATACTGTTTCTCTCAGTTATCACAATTACAGTTGGATAATCCGTATGCAGTCAGTTGTTTGATGTCTATTGGCCTTAGTCGTAAGAGAGCTTCACTGAGCCCATTGCCTATCTGTTCAGAGCAGAAATCTCTGTGGCTAACACATGATAAGCTCTGAAAATCTTAGCTGAATAACTTCACATGAATGGATAGATAAGCCAGCTGGATTCTAGGCACTCTGCTGACACATAAGGAAGCTATGATTACTCAATAATAATCTCCTCAAAAATAGCCAATATCTTCCTTCCTATCCTTTAACATAAATTATATTCTAAGAAAGTGCACTAATTGCATACCAAACCCTTATACCTTTTCCATCAATCCTCTCCTCTCAGCTCTTTCAATGTCGTTTCCTGAATTGACTTCTACCTTTCAATACATAATCATGTTCAGGTTGCTCCCAGTTTTAAAAAAAGAAAAAAAAATTATCCAATCACCCCCACCCGACCTAGGTGTTCTTACCAAGGTCGCAAATGACATCACAACTGTCAAACCTTAAGACCACTTGCAAACCCCCATTCTATTTCTCTACAGTATTTGACCCTGACAACCACTCTCCTCTACTCTTAAAACACTTTGTTCTCTGACTTCAGCAGCCTTACTCCCATGATTATTGTCCTGTATTTTAAAATGTGTCTACATTTTTTCCTCAAACCCTTAGTATCTTGTCATTATGATTGTATCAGCCTTCTAATTGATCTCTAACTCCCTCCAATCTATTCTCCACAATGTAGTCATACGTATGTTTGCCTCAACAATGCTCCTAAGTGACCTAGCCTAATTTAGCTAGCTTTGTTATAATAAATTGTCACCCTGATCTTCAGCTTCAAGCACCTTGGTATGGCATAGTTTAATGTACACATGCCTTACGAAAGAATTAAAATATTCTCTTTGATCTTCACCACAATATCCAATGGACCGCTAACATCCTCATACACACTAAAGACATGGTATAACGTAACATTTTCTAAGCTTTAACAAGGCCTACAAAACACTTTTTGCAAAGCTGATTCCAAATACTGGTATTCAGACACATTCACAAAAAAAGAATAAAAAACATACTCATGGTTATCAGTTTTTGTGTGACCATTTTCAAATTTTACATCTGAATTATGTCATTTATGGTCCATTATCATGTCCTCAAAATCATCCATACATGTTTCAATTACACATGCCTTTTATTGCATTTGATCTGAAACTCTTCTGAAGGACTAAGTCCTCACATATAAAAATAAATAGAATAATGGACAGCAACTCACAAATCCCCGTCAAGTGACTGAGTCTCTTTGCAGTCATATGACATGCCGTAAATCTCTCGATTTTAAATAGACAACAAGTCCTCCAAATACAAACAAGTCCTCCAAAAGTGATCAATGTGTGTAGTCAATTTGACACAAATGTTGCTATTGAACAATATATTCTATTCATATTTTTTCTACATTATGTGCATGCTATGAATATTAAACAACTGCACATTGCCTTATCTATGGTTCCTGATGGAATTCAAGTCCAAATGTGTCTGCAATTCCAGACTTTAAAACCATTCAAAGCTTTTCAGTCCAAGAGGCAGACTTAATTCCTGCCTCTTCAAACAATCTAGACTTACCAAGACATTGTGTTTTCTCCATACATATGTGGCTTCCTGCCTTTATTCTTAACAAGCCCTTCATTTGTACTGTACTCCTCACTTCTGCCTTTTTCAAATGTTTTTTATCCCTCCTTAAAGGGCCACCTCCTCCATGAAGCTTCTCCATCAAGCCCCCATGTCCCACACTACTTTATCAAATCCTTCTTATACAAGTTCACCCTTTACCCTCAATGCTTGCTATGGATCTATAAATCCCTTGCTAACTGAAGCCTGTGAGGTCCTTGAGACAAGAGACCACGGCTGTCCCACCTTTGACACCTACAGCACTTCACCTATTTTGTCCAATAGAATGGGTGCTTAATAAAAGATCTGCTCAGTGAATGGATTTGACAACTCCACCAAAGACCTCAAAACACAGGCCTCTCTTCCAAGCTCAAGAACCATTTTGGTGGTCAAGCCAGACTACAACATGCTCAGACTCCGGAATATACCACAGAAATCCACACAGGTGTGGGCCGATGCTTCAGCAGCTCCACAGCAGATACAGTCTATAATCAATTAGGCAAATAGAAACGTCCAAACGTCTGCGGAGCTCCATACACACCTGCGAATATTGCGAGCTCACGTCCAAATCCAGAGCACGTGGAAGGAACAAGTGGTCCACAGGTTCAGAAAGCCAGGCCTCGCGCGGTGGGAGGGCGTCTTGGAAAGCTGTGCAGGAGCCGCCCCACCTACCTTCTGGGTTCCTGTAGCGGGGGAAGGCGCCCTCAAGCGGGCACAGGCGCCCTGGAGCAGGCGCTCTGCGCCATCCCCAGGGGCGGGGTTCCACGTGCTGCCCCGCAGGTGGTCATCAGAGCTAGCCCGGAAACGCTGGCCCGCCCAGGGCCTTCCACTCCTCGGGGAAGTAAGGAGGAAGCCGGTTCCGGAGACCACAAGCCCCAGAAGCCCGTGCGGCCGACTCGGCCCCTTCTGCCCCTCTAGGCAGCTTGTTCCCAGGAAGAGCCCAGGGCTCCACAGCCAGTCTAGAGAAAATAACTCTAGCTTTGAGGAGGAGCCTAGTCAACTGGGGCCCTCGGCTCTACGGGCCGGCGTTCTGTAATTTGGGCTCTGGGCAGGAAATGGCGCAGGCCCAGTATTTTTCCTCCGGAGAGCGCCCCCTCGAGCTTGCTCGCCTGAAAGTGAGATTAAGGCCTTGAAGAAAAAAAAAAAATCGCTAGAGAGACATATCACGAAAATAAATGCATTGATTCTAATAAGGGAGCAGGATGGGAAAGGGGGACTTCGGGACCTGATGAAAAGATGAATTATAAAACGATTTTTCTTTTTCCAAAAGTGAAATTAAATTTTTATTTCTTTCAAGAAATGATTGTGGAGTGATTTTTCTCACCTTCCTATTTTTCACATTGTATTTTCGCTTTTTATTTTTAATCATATATTTTTGCCTTATATGTTGTTTTATAATTCTTTCATATGCTAGAATCTCAGCTGGATTCTAAACATCCTGAAGGCAGATTCTCTGTAATATGTAGTATTACACACAATGCTTAGTTGCTGTTAAGTAGAAATCTTAATGTGTTATTTATAGAATAAAATATCAAGTATTTTTAAATAGAGATTTGTTAAACTTATTTTACTAAATGTATTTTATTTTATTAAGACATTCATTTGTATCCAATCAGTTATTTTAAATTTCTATACAATGTTAAGCATGATTGCTTTAGCCATCTGCCCATTAAAGAAATTCAAGGATTTTAAGTCTACTGTAATTTGTTTGATACCATTCATCTTTAAATCCTGCAAAGGTAAATTTAAGATAAACCAAGAATGAATTATCTTGAACTCCAAAGTAATGAGCAGTAAATTAATGGCTTACTGTATTTGCTGTTCTTATTAACAAATGTAAAATCCAATCATCACAGTTCGTTTCTCAGAGAGATAAACAAGGGTCAAGTAGGGGAAATGTAGAAAAGTTGCCTGTGTCCCTGCATGTGTGAAATTCCGTTTCAATTCCACTCATTCATTCATTGAAACATACTGGAATGAACTCGTGTTACGCCAGCACATCCAGGAGGCCAGCTCAGTCTCTCTTTAGCTGCCTCCCTTTAATTTGTCTTACAAGCTTCCTGTTCAGAGTGTTCCATCCACTAATGTCTTAACATTCTCCATGGTATCTGAGGCAGCTGCCTTCACAACTCTTTCATGTCTTTTAACTGTTTCTCAGTCTTCTGGCTAATCTTTACCTGATAACTTTCATACCTGCTTTTGCCTCATATTCCTATTGTTCATCACTTAAGGACTGTACTTGCTTCACATTCATTGCCAGCACATAACAGGAGTTCAATCCTGTTGAACTCACAGGGTGAGTCATGATTATTGCCCTATACAAGTGCACAGTCTGATAATTAAACCAAATGGGTAAACAACCAAAATACAGTGCAATCACTGAAATCCATGGGAAAACTGCAAACTGAATTTTAATGAAATCATACCCTTTCACATTAAGCCTTAGGTAGGTATCTCTTAATCTGAGTAAACTTTATAATTTTCTTTGAGCTTCTGAAAATAATGTGGTTATGAATTTTCCAAAAGTATATAACGTAGAATAACTTTCAGGAAAATTGTACGTTTTTGTACTGATTTTGGCCTCCCTCATTTTTAATGAGAATACATAATAGGTGATAAGTACATTTTTGTTGTAAAAAGAAATTAATGGACTCCAGGTACTTGAAGTATTTAATTCTGTGCCTTTTAGGAACTACTTTTCTAAAAACATCATTTGCTTTGACCCAAGCCACTTTTCTAAAGGAGTTTATAAATAACAGAAGGTGAAAATGTGAAAAGATACGTGTAAGGTCTTTTACCTCTTCCTGTTATTCATTGCATTTAAATACAGAGGATCTGAATGGGGCTTGAGCAGACAGTCAGAACAGAATGTTTTCAAAAATCATGCCTCTCACATGTAATAGTTTCAAGAGAGAAAGGTTATTAAAAGTCAGTCTATAAATTAGCAAAGGAAACTATTAATGGTAATGATGTGTAAATTTTCAGAGTTTGAACAAAAACACAAAAGAAAATGGTTTCTTTGTTTGCAAAACATAAAATCTTAGATGAAGAGAACACTAAATTATTATTAGTCGGTTTACTATAAAACAAAATTATTGAAATGGATAAAATGAGTACAAAAATGTAATCAAATAACACACAGTAACATAAATAACACCTTAGTTGCTGTTGTGTGTTATTTGAATATTAATTGTAAGATGGTTAGTTTAATCAAAAACAGCAGAATATCTAATAAAATCTCAAATAAAGATGTGAGTTACTTTAAAAATACCTATTGTTTAAAAACATTAAAGAATGACATTTTGCATTATTTTATTATATACAGTTATAAAAATGATATAAACTGCTCTATCACAAAATAGAAATGTCATCAATAATTCGTAAGCCAACATGCCTTACACAGAAAAAAATTAGCTTTGTGTTCAGTTAAGCAGTTCAGGAAACATTTATCATCTTAGGTACTACTTAGAAATAATAAAACCCCTGTTTACAATGTTCTAGCAGCCTAGTAAGAGAACCAAATTTTAAAGTCAAGTATAATGATTAATAATAACTAGCAAATATTACACATACTATACCAGGTAATCATGGACTATCTGATTTGATTAATCCTCTCAAAATCCTTACGGGTCATGTAATGTTTTTAATCCTTAGTTTACAATAAGCTAACTCTGATTGATTAATTCATCCAAGGACATTCAGCTAGTAGATGGTAGAGCTAAGACCTCCACCCCACCCTATCTTACTTCAAGGTGCATAAACTTAAAGTGCATAAACTTAACCATTCACTCCAGCACATCCAGGAGGCCAGCTCAGTCTCTCTTTAGCTGCCCCCCTTTAATTTGTCTTACAAGCTTCCTGTTCAGAGTGTTTCATCCACTAATGTCTTTAACATTCTCCATGGTATCTGAGGCAGCTACCTTCACAACTCTTTCATGTCTTTTAACTGTTTCTCGGAATTTTGGCTAATATTTTACCTGATAACTTTCACACCTGCTTTTGCTTCATATTCATATTGGTCATCACTTAACTATTGGCTGTACTTCCTTCAAATTGGTCTAACAGCCTAGTGTAATCTTCAATAGATAATAAACCTATGGTTATTTGATTTAACATTATTTCACAGAACCCCACATATCATTATCTTTAAGAATTCAATTGCTATTAACACAAAATTTGTAATTTATAATGTCATTTACATAATTATTAGCATATTACAGATGCCCTCTTGCAACTTTTTCCCAATCTTTGTCAATATAGTTGCTATCTTTGCTTTAAAAGAGCAAAGTCCATAAGAGTTTATAGTGTTTAAATCTATTAAACTATGAAAGACATAAGAAAAAATGTATTTTAAAAATGCTTAACTTTGAAGCATAAAGTGTAGAATTGTAGAAAAGTGGAAAGATTGAGAATACAGCTGAGCAGAGGCAGTGTTTGTAACTATGAATAATATCTCATTTTAATATACCTAAATCACACATTGTAAAAAGAACTATTCCCCGAATTGAAGTATTTTATTTGTCTACTTATATTTGTGAAGAATGCTCAAAAGTGTTTTCACTGAAATTTCTATTTTGAATATACAGAGAATGTTTAGGCTTTGAAAAGAAACACTGCAAACAAAAATCTGTTTCTAAAGTAAATAAGTCTTTGTTGTATGAATATTGCACTCTAATTTATGTGTTTATGAGCTCAGTTTTTCGTGCTATTTTATCTTCTCGGAACACCATATAGTGAATTTTGTGCTTCTTTGAATGAGAAGTTCCACGGTTTTACCAACTGAATTGATGAAAAGACATGCAAAACAAATAAGACTAAACTACTAAAATTATAAGCACCATAGAAGCCATTTTAGGTCTACTAGGAAAGAAGAAAGGCACTCTATTAAGATATCAAGTAAAAAAGCAAATCACTGAGGCACATTAACAATTTGGAAAAGGGACTTTAGAGGTGCATATGGCGAAACCTTCCATGGAGACAAAAGAGCTTGTTCAGTTACTATTGGAGGCATTGTGACTTTCTGAAAGAACGGATAACAAAGAAAGGTAAGGCAGAAGAGGTGCTCTGAAGAAGATGTACTTTTAAAGCATTCCATTTGCATTAAAGAAATACGAGAATTAGGCAGAAATATTAAGAAATATTCAGAACTAAATGCTGCCAAGATCAACATTAAAAGTAAAAGTTTATTTAATGATAGGGAAGTTTTTTAAGTCACAATTGTTAGGTCTTATTTCATAATGGAAATATTAATCGGTATAAACATTCAGGGTAAAATATAATGTTAAACGAAGGACTATTAAGATTAGTTGGGGAAAAGAAACTCACCAATTATTTTCAGGAGAGGAAGAAAAAGCAGAGTGGTGGAAAATCCATTAGTGGAAGAGTGTGGTTCTGACTGTGTAGACACCACAGCTTATAGCTCAGTATGACATGCAAACTGTCAAAAATAGAAAGGTTGGTACTAAAAATGCTTAGGGATACAGAAAAAACAAACTCTCATCATCTTCCATTATCTAGCAATATATCTGTTTTATCCTCAATTGAGATGAGTTTGTTGCTTTACTTGTTTTGTTTTTGACCTTGATAGGAGACATATAGTATACTAAATATGAGCAGGAGCTCTGAATAGCAGGCATATAGTACCGTAAATATGAGCGTGAGCTCTGAATAAAGACTGCCTGGATTATACTCCTAGTTGTGCTCCTTACTAGTCAGCTGACCCAGTATAAATTGCTTTGCTTTTATAACTTCAATTTCCTAATCTATAAAATGGAGAAGATAAGAATTGCACTTACATCAAGTGATGTAATTCATGTATATAGCACCGTAAAGAGTGTCTGGACCATACTAAATTTTAAATCAATATTTGCTATTATTACTGCCTGAATTCCTACCTCCCTTTGCCTAGTGATTTTTTTTTTTTAGCAAATCCAAGTGTAAAAGTAAATAGATTGCTGTAGTAGATATTGCAGTTTTCTTTGCCCATTAGCAAATGAGTATGGATGATTTTTTTCATAACGAAACCCTCAATTATTATTAATCTTAGTAGTAATAATTTATGAGTGAATTTGGATCTCCCAAAGGAACACAACCTCCTCAGTTCCGAATTACTTTGTCATGCACTGCAACCCAAAAATTACACAGAAGATCATTGCCTTTGAGCACAATGTTTTCCAAACCAAACATATTGTATTTGGTGTAATATAGATAACTTATCATAAGCATCCAAAATAACCTTCTTACTTGATTGTATCCTCAAAATGTAAATTTTAAAGAGCTATTTTAAGATTATCTAAAAGATCATTTTTATTCAGAGAGAAGATTGAACTAGCAACAGTAGTATCATTTTTTTTCTGTATATGACATACAACCTGAAAGAAGAGAAAAAAGAATAAATTAGTTAATTTAATACAATCTTAACTTTAATAGTCACATTGTCATTGACAGTTATGATGTTCAGTTTCATACATTTTTCTCTGCTTCATCTTCTATTTGTTAGGTATTTTTATCTGGGTACAAAAATTAACATAGACTGTTTAAGGTACAAACCTGATATGTCAAGACAATCACAAGTAACAACAATGTCTATTGTTTATTGATATCGCACCCCTTGCCTAGAACTTTGCAGACCTCATGCATACAAACCTCACAAATCTATAAAGTATTCTTATTTTATATTCCCCTCCATTAACAATTTACAGCAGTTAACATTTCCAAAGTCACTCAGACATTTTAAGTAGCAAAGTCAAAGCTCTGACACCCCTTAATCCTAAGTAGTGACTTCCTGGCCTCAGGGTTATTTTCTCCAACTAAAGCAAAATCCCACCCTTCCTTCAACCCTTCAACCCTTCAACCCCCACCACTCCCTTGACATACACTGAAAATAGGTGGCTTTGATCTGGGTCAGAAAACCTAACACAAGTGAGACTCTGATGATTCACCTTCAGGGCTAACTGAAACACAGTTGTAAATCATGACAAACTATGGGGACCAATTGTACACTAAAACTGTATTGCTGTGTATTCTGCTAGTTAGCCAGCATTCATTTACATATCCTCTTCCAGATGATATTATGCAAAGAATTATTACTTTGATGCTAGTGGTACTGCCTTATTACAGTGGAATAAATTTGCATCACAAATGATAACATTTTCTTCCCCATTTATGTTACATTAACAATAAACATATCTTTCTCCCATTGCTAGCTTAAAGCCAGAAACATGCCCTTTCTATTTGCACTATTGAAGGGGCTGTGATATCCTGAAAAAGATTGGATTTAGAGTCAGAACACTTGGGATTTAATCTGTATTCTGCCATTTATTGCACTGTGACCCTGAGAAAATCAGCTTCCCTCTGTGTAAAGGAAAGGATTTGGGCAAGATGACTTTGGAAACACCTTTCTACTCTTAAATTAGATTAAATAATTGTGCCCGGGACTCTATTATTAATTTTCAACTTGCTTCAAATTACTGAAGTTGTCCCTTTATCCTTCTGCATAACCCCTATGTTTCTATTATTATTCAAGGGAAAAAAGTATTTTATAAACCAAAAATAAAATTGTAACCCACCCCCAACCAAATGAATGGAACCCTCCTCTCAGCCAAGGGCATTCTAAAGTAAACTTGAAGTGCTGGTTCAGGCCATGATGGGAATGGGTGACTGGAAATACCTCAACTGCTCTGCCTATGGAGTAGCCATTCTTTATTCCTTTATTTTCCTAATAAACTTGCTTTCACTTAAAAAAAAAAAAAAGGCTCACGCCTGTAATCCCAACAATTTGGGAAGCAGAGGCAGGCAGATCAACTGAGGTCAGGAGATCAAGACCAGCCTGGCCAACATAGCAAAAAACTGTCTCTACTAAACAATACAAAAAGTAGCCTGGCGTGGTAGTGGGTGCCTGTAATCCCAGCTACTCAGGAGGCTGAGGCAGGAAGAACTGCTTGAATCTGGAAGGCAGAGGTTATAGTGAGCCAAGATCGTGCCACTGTACTCCAGCCTCGGAGACAAAGCAAGACTCTGTCTCAAAAAAAAAAAAAAAGGAAATGCCTCATTATACCTTCGTCCCATTGGAATTCAGGCACAGCTGACCAGTATTAACACTAAAACAGAGACCTTAAGACTAACAGAACAGACCACTCTATAAGCCTAATCAGAAACATTTGATCTATTCTCTCTGAAACTCGCTATCTGGAGGTTTCATCTGAACAATAAGAACCTTGCTCTCCACAGCCCCTTATCTTAACCCAGAAACTCCATCCTGTTAATTCCAGGTCTTCAGATGAACTCTTTCAACCACTTGACAATCAGAAAACCTTTCAATCCATCTATGACTTGGAACCCAACCTTGCCCACCTCCCTGTGAGTTGCCTCATCTTTCCAGACCGAACCAATGTACATCTTACAGGTATTGGTTGATATCTTATGTCTCCCTAAAATGTGAAAAAACAAGCTGTAGCCAGATCACCTGGACACATGTCAAACCTCCTGAAGCTATGTCAGGGACATGTCCTTAATGTTGGCCAAATAAACTTCTAAACTGAGACTTGTCTCGGGTACTTTTTGGTCTACAATTTCCACACTCCCTATTTTTTAAACATGACAGATGTAGCAATATTAAGAAAAAAATTGATAAATGTATAATGCTGGTTGTATGTGTTATTTAAGTGCATTCAGTTGCTGATGTTTAAGTGTTTGCATTTATCGATGGCAAAAATTAGGCTGCCTCAGTTGTTTCTAGAATTGCACCATGAAAATGTTGCACCACTGGGTCTTGAAGACTCTGAAAATACTGTATTAATTTATTGATGGCCCATACTGGAATGCTGGTTAGACACCTGTGACGTGCTACTCAGAACATTGAGTAAACATTGTAGGGATTGACAGTAAGGACTTCAGAGTCTCTTGGGGAATGCAGAAGAGTTAAAAAATATTATAGCTGTGTTTTAATGGGAGCCAACACTGAGTGCCATGGGAAACAGAGTAATGGATACCAGATTTTAGGGGGAAGGTAGTTAGGAGTGGCTTTTTGAAGAGGTAATGAGAAGCTGAATTCTAACAAGACAAGTAACAGTGTTTTGGGGAGAAAGTGCCTAGCCTAGATCGTAGGCCAAAGGGGCCTGGAGTACCAGTGACAAGGACAGGCAGCAGAGAAATTCTAGGCAGAAAAGGGCGGGTCCCCAATAGAAACTCCACCTTTAAGCTGAAAAACCTGAAACCCGTGGCCCAAAGTGAGAACTTCTATCCCTGTTTTCCTGTTTGAATGCTGCCTTTTCCTAAACTACCCATGGCCTGCCCCACCCACCAGCCTGTGCCTATAAAGACCCTAGACTGAGCCAGCAGAAGGGAGAAGCATCTACATGTCAGGGACTACAGTTGCACGTTAGAGAAGTGGCTTGACTTCAAAGAAACAGTTTGATGGGATAACTTCAGGGAAGAATACAGCCAGAGACAGCCAAACCCAGGAGGAGATTACCTACCCACCCCATCCCCTTTTCAGCACTCCTTCCCACTGAGAGCCACTTTCACTTGCAATAAAACCCCCCACATTTACCATCCTTTAATAAAACCCCACTCATTACCATCCTTCAATAAAACCCCCCACATTACCATCCTTCAATAAAACCCCCCACATTACCATCCTTCAATTCGTTTGTGTGACCTCATTTTTCCTGGGCGCTGGACAAGAGTTTGGGAGTCACCAGTGCAGATAAAAAAGGCTGTCACACTGGCCCTTTGCCCTTGCTGGTGGAGGGCAGCCGCCTTGCGTAGAAAGGCAAAGGGCCCACTGAACTGTTAACACTTAAGCCATCAGTGGTCAGCAGAGCTAAAAGAGTACTGTAACATGTCCTCTGGGACTTCCCGAGTTGCAAGCACCCCACCTGGCTGCTGCTGCTGGGCCTGCACAGAGTTCACTCCTGCCGGCACCCAAAAGCATTCACTCTGGCTCACTCACCTGAGCCAGTACCCACTCCCCTGAGCGTTCCCTCCCACAAGAGGTGGAATGCAGGGGGTCCAAGTGAGTGGAGTCTGATCCTGCCAGGGCTGAAACGGTTCGAGAGCGCACGCACTCCAGTTCCCACCTTATTCAATTGGGCACTCCCTTCCACGAGGAGTTGAGAGTGGTGGGCTGAGTAAACAAGGCACTCCTGTCACAGGTTTCATGAAGGGGTCAGGGAAATACCCTACTTCACCAGGATGAATATCAAAGTACATCTATTGGTAATTGTAAATTGTTATCTCTTTGAAAAAATATCTTTTAAATTCATATTCCTCATATATGTTATCAAAATAAGCTTGGCTGTGCTGATGAATTAATGATACCTAAATTCTCATTTCCTTACATTCTACTCAACTCTCTGCTGGAAAAGTTATTTCCAGTTATTTATTGTGAAAGAATCTTTGGCACCTGTGTGCTCATCAGAAATTATAGTATTCTTACCTATTCTAATTCTTACCTGTTCTTTCAAATTTTTTTCCTCAGGCTGAAAATCAGTAGCTTTTGTACATGAATAATAATTCATTTTAAGAGTTAAAAGTGAATGTCTGATACTGTATCTTCAGATAACTAAAGCTCTTTGTCCACAATGATTTCACTATTTGATTAACTTTTATAAATGCTACTCTGTTGAGGACTGCTTTATACTATCTAATGCCTCCTCTAGAAAAACAAATTTCAAAATCTCGGCTGGAGGTGAGTGTTTGCCTTCATGGTAAACTCATCAGGAGCTTATTGTCTTCATTCTTTTCTTGCTCTTGCTTTTGAATCCATCCTCAAGCAAATCCTTTCCTTTTGTTTTTTTTTTTGTTTGATAGAGCATATTAATGAGACAGATGCAGCAACAGCCTGTCAATATATTTGGAAGAGCTAAAACTTCATTTATGAATTGTTCCTGTCCTAACACGTCACATAGTTGCTTTATCTCCATGCATTACCAAAAGAAGCCTCTGATATCCATAATGATCATTTCCAGCTTTGAGCCACATGGTGTACCACCCTTAGCTGTGATCTCTGTTACACAGCTTTCCTTCAGCCTCCCTGTAGATGAAAGGAATTAAAAACAGGAAAATATTAATTGAAATATTTATGCATGTGTTTTAGAATTAATATTAGATAATACTCTAATATTCTTAGGGTAATAATATTCTGGAAACTACTTTTCAAGTAAAACCCATGAAGATATTAATATTTGAATACATTGCTCCAAATAGGCTTTCTTTGTTTTAAAGCATATAATTTCTATTTGAAATATTTTGATGAAATAAAATGCAATGATTTCTCATATAAAGTTAATAAAGCCAATCGAGTTTTTTGTTAGAAGAATATACAAAATAGCAGTGAAGGTTAAGCAAGCTGGTAGGAGAAAGCTGTAATATTAAGGCACCCCACCTGGCTGCTGCTGCTGGGCCTGCACAGCAGGCCCATTTGCTGATCATATTAATTCTTGTCCAAATGTCTTTCAAACATGAGTGATAGGCCAGAAATGTTTTATGAGAATGGTAAGGGAAGTATAGAAAAATCCTTTCTGAAATCCCATCCTGTTGTAAGCTTGAGGCACACGTGTCAGCATTGTGGCTAAAACTGCAAATTCTAGAATCAGATTTCTTCAACTCAAATGCTAACTTCAGAGAATTTACTTAACTTCTCCAAGCCTCAATTTTCCTATCTATAAAATGAGGATTATAATAGGGTTGTGAAAATTAAATGAGAGTATTTCAAGTGCACAGCAGGGTATGACACATGGAAAATGTCCAATATGTTAACTATTATTAAAAGATAAACAAGACATACTAATTTTCTTACTATGCTCAAGATTTTCTACAGAATGACCATGCTGCTTGCCCATTAAAGCCATCAGCATTGTATGACTATGTGTCAGGGTGAGAGTATGTGTATTAGAGGAAAAAGTAGACAGTATCATCCCTATTTTTAAACCATTTCTATGATTTTATATTCAACATTTTTTCTGAGAAATACATTCAATTGTGTTTTTTGTTTATGATGTTTATGTCTATAAGCCCAAACTTAATTTAGAAATTTAGATTTGAGATATTATTTCCAAATTTAGAACAGAACAACAGAAGAGAAAATTAGGTACAAATGTTTTGTACTTCACAAATTATTGCCAGGAGCATATTATAACTACGAAAAGAAAAATTGCATATTAAAAATTTATAACTCAACACAGTAAGGTTCTACATAGACTAAGTAGCTAATTAATTTACTGAATCAATCTAAAAATACCAAAATTGTTAAATATAAAATATGATTAGTCATTAATTTATTAAAATCAAATTTGAAAAGTTACAATTTTCTCATTTGTTTTAATCTGTATGTTTTAGGCAATGCCTTGCATATTGTATGTACTTAGTAAATAGTTGCTAACTTGAACTGAAATATACAAAATACGTAGAGTAGATTGAATAACAAAACATAGAATAATACTAGCATCCTGTTTAAGATTGAGAGGCTGCTTAGGGAAGGTTTAAAACTGAACTCATATCAGTCCCTGTCTTGTCAAGAGATTTGAATTTTTTTTTTTTTTTTTTTTTTTGAGACAGAGTCTCATTCTGTCGCCCAGGCTGGAGTGCAGTGGCGCGATCTCCGCTCACTGCAAGCTCCGCCTCCCAGGTTCACGCCATTCTCCTGCCTCAGCCTCCCGAGAAGCTGAGACTACAGGCGCCCGCCACCACACCCGGCTAATTTTTTTAGATTTTTTTTTCAGTAGAGACAGGGTTTCACCGTGCTCGCCAGGATGGTCTCGATCTCCTGACCTCGTGATCCGCCCGCCTCAGCCTCCCAAAGTGCTGGGATTACAGGCGTGAGCCACCGCGCCCGGCCCANTTTTTTGACAGAGCCTCACTCTGTTGAATAGACTGGAGTGCAGTGGCACCATCTCGGCCCACTGCAAGTTCCGGGTCACCCGGATTCAGGCGATTCTCGTGTCTCAGCCTACTGAGTAGCTGAAACTACAGGCGTGTGCCACCACGACTGGCTAATTTTTTTGTATTTTTAGTAGAGACGAGTTTTTGCCATGTTGACCAGGCTCGTCTCCAACTCCTGAACTCAGTAATCCGCCCACCTCAGCCTCCCAAAGTGCTGTGATTACAGGCATGAGCCACCGTCCCCGGCAGGAGCCACTGCGCCTGGCCGACTAGTGAATTTCTAATTAAACGTCTAATTTTGCAACCAAAGCTAGCTGTATTCAACATGCCTATTTTAGCTTTTAAACAATTAGCTGTGTGCCTTTGATCATGTAATTTAACCTTTCCTGGTTTCTACATTGCTTCAACTGTAAAAGGATGTCGATAATGTCCTGTGTTGTTGGAAACAGCCCGAATCAGGAATAGTTGACAAGGCTTGCCAAACTAGCATATTCCAGGGCTAATTTTTAGCCTTTTGAGTAAAAATCTCAGTGCCCAGGCTTGGGAAGCTACACTGAAAGGAACCCCTATGTGGTTCTTATGCAACCGACCTTTGAGAACCGCTGTTCCTCAAAGTTCCCATGTATGACTGATTGAAGGAAAGGAGTTACTACTTAGCATCAACGAATATGAGTTGAGCTGATGTATTGTCTCTTCTAGGAACAGAATGTAGATATCTAACAATTTTCTAAAAATTATAAAACAGAATAAGAAAAAAATATTTATTTACATAGAAGTAAAAATAAATGATATAGTGTACTAAATTGTTATTTACTGCCTCCAGAATCAAGCAAACAATAATGAAAAACAATATTTTTTATGTGAATAATGTATCACGGGCTTAGAAATTACAGTTTTTCTTAGAACTTAGGCCTAGGCTTACCATACATGTATTACTTGCCTATTATGTCTATATTTTTAGTTTTCAAATCCATACAGAGCACAAAATCTGTGGCTAGGCAATTGTTATAAACACTTTACACATTTTAATACATTTAATAATCATGCAGATATGCAGCTTTTTTGGTATTATATGAGTTTCCATTTCCAGCACACGTTCATACTGGCTTATCAAAAGAAGAATTAATAGGAAATGTACTTTCTTCACACAGATTTCCTCTTCAAAATTGGAATGCGAGCAAAAGAGTGCTATTCTGTTTGAATTGATTCTATTTGGCTATTTGGCTGCCTTTTTACGGTAAAATTGAAAAGGCTCACACAGAATTTATCTATTATATGTAGAAAAGGAAGCCAAAGATACCAGGGAAAAGTAATTCAGACAGTATTCATCTCAGAATGCATTTTCTAGCAGAAACAAAAAAAAATATTGCTGGAATCTTTTAATGTTTCTGTATTTTCAATAATAAATTTTTTGAATAATGACTCTATCCAAGATTTTTACATTTTTTTCTTTGCAAAACGGAATACATTGTTACCACTGACTCAGCTCCAGAAAAGATAAAGGATAATCACTTTTACTCAATGTAGCAAAGGCCTTGGACATAGCTACCAAAAACACTGCACACTTTGTAGGGAATCTGACTACTTTTAAGCAAAGCATGAAAACTTGAAAATGGAAAAAAAATACATTAAAGTTTTAAATTAGGTCAAATGATTTTTCGGCTGGCAAGTGTTTCCTAAGTCTCATTATACTCAAAATATATTTGATTTTTCAAAATTTCAGTGTATATATCTGTAATCATTTTATCAGAGACAAGCTTGCATGTAAGCAGCTCCTGATGCTCAAATTGACGTGACACTAAACCAGAGTCTGCAAACCAGCCCCCACCTTTTAGTAGAGACGGGCTTTTCTTCCAGTTCTACTGTCTCACAAGTGTATTGGCTCTTTTGATCATCACTTTATAATTCTCTTTATTCACTGATTTAATAAATGATTATAAACTTAACATATGGTACTATGTTAGACTTAGTAGGTAAAAGAAAAAAAAAAAAAGGGACATGCTCCACCCCTTCAAAATATTGGACTCTCAATACCCCCAAATTTCTAGAGTTTGTTTTATCTAAAGCAAAGTCCCAATCAAGTTCAAGGAAGATATTATCAAATTCTGGTGCCTGCTAATTTTATTCCTAGCACCAATCTCATGTATAACTATACCCTATGTGTACATATCTCACATGCATTGAAATTAATTACTTTATCCAAATATTGCCCTTATTTTGTGGTGAGAAAATGTCTCAAAAGCAGTCAGTGCTCCCTACTTGCAATTTCTGAGCTACTATTAGTAAAATAAACTATAACCCAATGCCTATTTCTTTGCAGTGTTTACATGTAATTAATATGACCAAATATTTTTAGTGATTTATAAAAGTTTATTATATATGCTATTAGTCTTTGCTTGGGCTAATATTTCATCAGTTAAAATACTGCTATTTTAAAGTTAATGATAATAAGAATTAAAGGTTCGTTACAGGAGCTTAGGATTTTAACCAAATTTTGAAAAAAAATTATGCTTAAAGAATAAAGGGAAAATATAGATTTCCTGACTATGGCAGGTTATGGCAAACATAAAGGTCTGAATGGGCTTAAACCACCTGGAGGACCTACCTGATTATACCAGGAACCAGAAATGCTAAGAGGCTCTTTTGAACACAAGTCCTCCTACTCAAAGTAAGGGTCAAAGTCATGGAGCATCAGTGGCTAAAAGCAGGAGGAGGTCTTGACAAGGAGAAGCAGCAGAGGATAAGGAGTCAGGGAAAGCCAAGAAAAACAGAACAGCTCAAAAATTAAGCTGAACCAAGGTTCGAAACTGACCAAGTTTTTTCTTGATTGAACATGAGTGGGGGATATTGTGTTGTCTGAAAGGTAAAATACTGGGGTAAACAATTTTGGTTCACAGCTCTGTGACCACAGAGTAAGCACTGACTCTGTTAATAATCCCAATAATAAAGGATATTGTCTTACAAAATTTATATAATCATTTATCTCCTCTAACAATGTTTTAAATTCTTAAAATGATACAATACCTAGTTTTCTGGACATTATTCAGAATAATCCACCTTATTTATTCATGCCACCAATAGTCATATTCAAACTCATGCTTTGAGATGAAAAGGTTGTGAAGAGCTACTGAACTCCAAAGATACAAACCTTCAACTTAACAGATGATGAAAGAATTATAATGTTTGCATTCTCTGAAAGCTCTGTTATTTAGAAGATATTTAATACATTTGTAAAGGTCTATGGATTTTAAACTGCATATTTTTAAAAAGTTATTTTGTTAATAAAGATTTTGCAAAAAAAGTCTTCAAGTATTTATCCTCCTATTCCCTAGCATAAAGATTAAAAGCAAATTATTTTAAAATTAAGAAACATTCGTTCTTTGAAGATGATGTCCATTTCTCTGCAGCTTATTGATAAAAGCTAAAATGCAGAGCTTCATGCACGCACTACAACTATAATAATTCTCTCTTGACATACATGCCCCAAATCCTCTAATCATTTTTCTGCCAATTCGTAAATCCAGCAACAAAGTTTTCTCATTTCTAAGAACAAGGAGAAACTAGTCCTCAGACTCTTCTTCCCCAGCCCCGTCATCTCACAGAACCATAGAGTGCATTAGGTTTAGACTACTTTTAGTAAAATGATGTATTCTTATATTACTGTTACCGGAAAGGTGTCCTGATCCAGACCCCAAGGCAGGGTTCTCAGATCTCACGCCAGAAAGAATTCCAGTCAAATCCATAGAGTAAAGGGAAAGCAAGTTTATTAAGAAAGTAAAGGAATAAAAGAATGGCTACTCCATAGGCAGAGCAGTGATGTGAGCTGCTCAGCTACTTATTTTTATGGTTATTTCTTGATTATATGCTAAACAAAGGGTGGATTATTCGTGAGTTTTCCAGGAAACGGGTGGGCAATTCAAGGAACTGAGGGGTCCTCTCCTTTTTGGACCATATGGAGTAACTCCTGGACGTTGTCATGGTGTTTGTAAACTTTCGTGGCACTGGTGGGAGTGTCTTTTATCATGCTAATGCATTATAATTAGCGTATAATGACCAGTGAGGAAGACCAGAGGTCACTTTCATCACCATCTTGGTTTTGGTGGGTTTTGGCCAGCTTTTTTTCTTTTTTTTTTTTTTTTGCTACAATGTGTTTTATCAGCAAGGTCTTTGTGATCTGTATTTTGTGCCGACTTTTTATATCACCCTGTGACTAAGAATGCCTAACCTCCTGTGAATACAAACCAGTAGGTCTTTGCCTTATTTTACCCAGCCCCTATTCGAACATGGAGTCGCTCTGGTTTAAACACCTCTGACATTACTACATTCTTTTCTTAATTTTTTAAGTATTTCATTAATCCCCCCCTGAGAACAACACGGCCAGATCCAGAGGTGAGGCTGACTTCACTAGCCTCCAGGGATCCACAGACTTGGCAGGAATATAGGTATCAGTGAGGCTCACATTTGACTTGAACTTTCTTTGACTCCTGCATTTGTAGCCTGTGGCACTTCTGCTCCTCAGAAGTTCTATAACTCACCAAATTCTCTGTTAGTGTTCATCTGAAATAAACAGAAACCTCAATTCAAACTGGATGGAATATATAAATATACATAACAAGATGCCCCAACTAGGTTGGATTTCAGGTTTGATTCAGCAGCTGAACAACGTCTTAGAGAACCCAGGTTCTTTTCATCTCTCCATTCTCTTATCCCCAGAGTCAAATTCAAACAGCTTGTGGTTAGAAGTTGGCCATGAGCAGCAACCACTACATAGTTTCTTATTCAAGGCCAGTGAGGGAGAAGTAGACTTCCTTCCATTTAAGAATGATGAAGAATTTTCCCAGATGCCTTCAGAAAACTTCTTGCATCTGTGCTTAGCCCTTTACATGAACTCCCTCATTTATTTCCACAACTAGCCTATTAAATAGGTACTATTTGTATTCTTCATCTTGCAAATGAGGACACTGAGGCTAAAGAGGTTAAGTATCTTGTTTAAGGTTGCCTAGCCAGTACCGGAAAGGAAGTCCCAACACCAAAACGCGACAAATGGAGATGGATTCTTGCATACAGATTGAAACTAAAAACATGTAGTTTTTTTACTGAATAACTGACATTATTTTCCAAAAAATAATGTCATAAACAGATACAGTAGTAATAGCAGTACTATTGCTTAGCGGCATTACATATGACACAAGGAGTTTTTTTTGAATCCACCTTATGGAAGCTAAACATTCTTTCAAAATATCTTTTCTATGAGAAAGCGCATTCTTATGTTCAAAAAGAGAGAACATGGAATAAAGTGTGATGTCAGAGGTTTAAAAACACACACTAGGTTGAAAAAAAATTGAAATTGCTTAAAGGTAACTAAAAAATACATGGACTTAAAAAACTATCTGGTTCATTGTTGGTCATATTTAGGTGAATTATTGGTTATTTGATAACAAAAATTGGCAGGAAGAGTTTATCCACCTTTTTAAATTTTAGAATGTATTTGAAGACAAGTAGCTATAAAGAGAGTAAGTGGGATACACACTGAGTGAAAAACAAAACCAATAAAGAAATTAATTACAAAAAAAGAATGGCAGGAGTACAATTAAAAAGAAATGCAATAGTTATGCAGTCTAAAAGACTGATTGACAAATGAATTAAATAATTATTTTAATGAGAAAAAATATTTTTACAGATATTGTGTCCACACTGAATTTTGATAGGATAGCATGAGAAAGGAATTTACAAGAACCAAAATGGTAACATTAAAACAGGGATGAAATTTGTCTAGTAATAGCTTCAGGGAGAAAGGGATAAATTACAGAAATTTCCTGAAGGGAAGAGTAAATTTTTAGCCAAGTAAGATGAAAGAAAAATGATCAAAGGTTGCCCCTGATTTGCTTGCTTAAAGGAAATTACAATAAAGGGTGGGAAAGATGAGAATAGAAACTGAGTGGAATTTTTTTTCCATTCGTGGACATTGAGAAATACCACCTTGTTCATATGACAGCTGAGGAAAAACAGGTCAAATCTATAAGGATAGAATTAATGTAGGCCATGTAAAATGGTGATTAAAGCAAATCAAATGATGGCAAATTACAATCTTCAGTTTAAAAGATCCAGTTTAAAAACTTCAGAGTGAAAAATCAGCTGTCAAAAATAGGAAACCAGATTAAAGAATATCAGAGAAAGAAGACAACGGGGGAATAGTAGAGATGACAAAAACTACAGAAGTTTTTTATCTTTATATTTAAGAAAAAATACAAAGGTACTAAAAAATAACTCTAAAATTCTGTCAGAATTTTAGTCCAAATACTTTAAATCAGAATAGTTGAGGTTATTATTTATTAAATTTGTTTCTAAAGCCCTTTCTATAACAACACAGAACTTGTGCAGAGTAGCATCTTTAAAAGTAATAGTAATATAATATTTACTATTAAAATAAAGAAAACTTCTTTCTTGCTCAATAAAATTTTTCTTTGAAGAAAGAAGATGTTATACCTGTGCCCCAGTGTATAGATTCTTTACATTTAAGTCAATCAAGTTGCGTCAGTTAAAATTTTCTTTGAAAGTTATTGCTTATGGCATCTAGTTTGTATTAAATCTTGTCATCTTAAATAAAATTTTCAAAGATCAGATAAATATTACATCATTTCAGATTGAAAACATAGTACTAAAATGGTCTAAAATATATTTTTACAGGGAAATGGAAACTCAGGTCTATGGTATTTTATGAGTTTAGCCTTTAATGGTCAACTTTATTAGATTGATAGGAAAATATACTCTGACAAACCTTCCAGAAATGATTATGGATTTGATATGTCATATTGGTTGCATATTCCAATATTCCACACAAGTTATTAACAGAAGCCTAGAATGTAATATGTAATATCGCCAAAGTACTGCTTCAGTGATTTTTTTCATATAATTTTATGAACTGTAAAGTAAAAATGATACTTTATCAGCTCTTTCTCAACATTAATGTAGGAATTTGGGGAGGGGAATATCAGAAAACACAATTTAAATGTAGTATTACAGTAGCTAAAATTTGCAAGAACTAGAGATACTGAATATTTAATTGGTTAGAATCAGTTACTTGTTTATAATGGTAATAATTATAACTTTACTTTTTAAATACATAGAGAGATCTCATATAATAGTATTCATATTCATATATATATGAGATACATATCTCTCTAGTTAAATAGCTAGAGATAGATAGATAGATAGATAGATAGATAGATAGATAGATAGACAGACAGATCAATCTCAGTTTTAGAAATGAGATCTTGCTGTGTTGCCCAGGCTGGTCCCAAACTCCTGGCCTCAAGCAATCTTCCCACTTCAGCCTTCTAAAATGTTGGAATTACAAGCATGAGCCATTGGTGAGAACTTTTTAAAAATAAATCTGTACTTTCCATTTTTCATATTGGCCCTCTTTCCCCCAAATTATTATCTTACTTGTTTTACACATAGGAAATTAACTGTGAATTAATTTGCCCAAGGTCATTCATTCATGTTCAAATTGAACAACCAATATGGTTTGCAAAACAATCTGCTCAGGGAATAAATTAAAAACATACCTCAGGGAGGCCGAGATGGGCGGATCACGAGGTCAGGAGATCGAGACCATCCTGGCTAACACAGTGAAACCCCGTCTCTACTAAAAAATACAAAAAACTAGCCGGGCGAGGTGGCGGGCGCCCGTAGTCCCAGCTACTCGGGAGGCTGAGGCAGGAGAATGGCGTAAACCCGGGAGGCAGAGCTTGCAGTGAGCTGAGATCCGGCCACTGCACTCCAGCCTGGGCGGCAGAGCGAGACTCCGTCTCGAGAAAAAAAAAAAAAAACATACCTCAATAGACATGAAAGTTCACAGTTTAATTATATACACATATCCATAGCTTCTTCTACACAAATTATTTAGTCATCTCATCAGAGTGGTTACTCCGAAAGTAAGAAAACTGAGAGCCATTTTCAATTGTCATTTTAACAGCATGCTCCTGAGAAATTCCATTTGTAATAGCATTTCCTAAATTAATGGAAGGTCACAGTATCCTGATGAGCGCCAACATATCTATGTATGCTTATAACGGCATTTTTAAGGTTGTATAAAAACTTGAAAGTGCTACGATAGAGAATGTTTAAGGCCACACGCAGTGACTCATGCCTGCAATCCCAGCACTTTAGGAGGCCGAGGCAGGTGGATCTCTTGAAGTAAGGAGTTTGAAACCAGCCTAGCCAACATGACAAAACCTTGTCTTTACTAAAAATACCAAAAAATAGCCGGGCGCGATGGCTTATGTCTGTAATCCCAGCTACTCCAGAGGCTGAGGCAGGACAATCACTTGAATCTAGGAGGCAGAGGTTGCCGTGACTCGAGATTGCACCACTGCACTCCAGCATGGGCAACAAAGCGAGAGACTGTCTCAAAAAACAAACAAACAAAAAAAAAACAAAACAAAAAAACAGAGAATGGTTAAATACATTATGAGATCTAAACCATGGCTTATTATTGTACAATTTAAGATGATTTAAACATCTTTTTTTACATGAAAAAAATCTATTAGAATGAAATATTTTAAGTGAAAAGTAGGACTACAAAGTAGACATACAACATGACCTAAATCATGTTAAAATTTACCTGCATAGGTAATAATAGAAACACATTCCAATGTTAATGGTAGCTTATTTATCAGCAGCAATTATGGATAATCATCACTTTCGTATCCGTATTTGTCTTGATTTCCAAATTGCATCTAATGGGCACACATTTGATTTATAATTAAAAATACATAATACTTTTAAAAATGACTATTGCTCTTGATGTAAATTTTACTAGTAATTATATTTGGAATAAGTCATTTCTGTAACTATACATAATTTCAATTCCTTCTGACTGTGGAAATTGAAAGGTGATATCAAAGGAAGCCATAATTGTTATTATTTTCTATAAAATCATCTTATACTTTAATGCTTCTTGGGTACTTTCAAAAAGCATGGGTCTCTATAAAGTCCGTGAAACAAGGCATGAGTGATGTGCAAACAGAAACTGAAATGTGTTTAGTACCCAGAGAATACAGAAATTGTTCATGCTCTCATTACCTGGAGTTTCTTACATGGTACACCTTGAAATATGAGTCTTGTTTCAAGAAAACAAGGCAGGAATTTCTGCTTTAAAATTAGACCAATGGAACGGAACAGAGGCCTCAGAAATAACACCATACATCTACAACCAACTGATCTTCGACAAACCTGACACAAACAAGAAATGGGAAAAAGATTCCCTATTTAATAAATGGTGTTGGGAAAACTGGCTAGCCATATGCAGAAAGCTGAAACTGGACCCCTTCCTTACACCTTATACAAAAATTAACTCAAGGTGGATCAAAGACTTAAACTTAAGACCTAGGACCATAAAAACCCTAGAAGGAAATCTGGGCAATACCATTCAGGACTTAGGCATGGGCAAATACTTCATGTCTAAAACACCAAAAGCAATGAAAACAAAAGCCAAAATTGACAAATGGAATCTAATTAAACTAAAGAGCTTCTGCCCAGCAAAAGAAACTATCATCAGAGTGAACAGGCAACCTATAGAATGGGAGAAAAGTTTTGCAATCTATCCATCTGATAAAGGGCTAATATCCAGAATCTACAAATAACTGAAACAAATTTACAAGAAAAAAATAAACAATCCCATCAAAAAGTGAGCAAAGGATATGAACAGACACTTCTCAAAAGAAGACATTTATGAAGCCAACAGACATATGAAAAAATGCTCATCATCACTGGTCATTAGATAAATGCAAATCAAAACCACAATGAGATACCATCTCATGCCAGTTAGAATGATGATCACTAAAATTTCAGGCAACAATGGATACTGGAGAGGATGTGGAGAAATGGGAATGCTTTTATACTGTTGGTGGGAGTGTAAATCAGTTCAACCATTGGGGAAGACAGTGTGGTGATTCTTCAAGGATCTAGAAGTAGAAATACCATTTGACCCAGCAATCCCATTACTGGGTATATACCCAAAGGATTATAAATCATTCTACTATAAAGACACATGCACAGGTATGTTTACTGCGGCACTGTTCACAATAGCAAATACTTGGAACCAACCCAAACGTCCATCAATAATAGACTGGACAAAGAAAATGTGGCACATATACACGATGGAATACTATGCAGTCATAAAAACGGATGAGTTCATGTCCTTTGCAGGGACATGGATGAAGCTGGAAACCATCTTTGTCAGCAAACTGTCACAAGAACAGAAAACTAAACACCGCATGTTCTCACTCATAAGTGGGAGTTGAACAATGAGAACACATGGACATAAGGAGGGGAACATCACATACCAGGGCCTGTCAGGGGTTGGGGAGCTAGGGGCGGGATAGCATTAGGAGAAATACCTAATGTCGGTGACGGGTTGATGGGTGCAGCAAACCACCATGCCACGTGTATATCTATGTAACAAAACTGCACGTTCTGCACATGTCTCCCAGAACTTGAAGTATGATAAAAAAAATTCACACAATATAAGAGATTTCAAAGTCTTTGGGACAATGTCAATGATTAGAAAACATAGGATACCTGAGTGTATACAAGAAATTGAGTAAAAATCTATATTCCTCTCTGCAAAAGAGGAATAAATTTTATATTATTGTGGATTCATTATGAATGTCGACTTGAGAATGTCTTAATTATATCTCAAGATTCCTCAAGATTAGTTTTGTAATGCTGACATACAAATTACCACAAACATGATAGATTAAAATAACAGAAATTTATTTTCTCACAGTCCTGGGAGGCTAGAAGTTTAATCGAGTTGTTGGCAGCACCAGGATTCCTCTTTAGGCTCTAGGGAAGAATCTTACCTTGCCTCTTACTAGTTTCCGATTGTTACTAGCAACACCTTCATCACTTTAATTTCTGCCTCCTTTTTCACGTGGCTATCTTCCCTCTGTGACTGTCTGTCTAAATTTATTTCTTCTTACATGAACATCTCTTGTAAGGACATCATTGGATTTGTTCCCACTCTACCAGGGATTTTAACTTCAACATATTTTTTGAGGAGAGACACAAATCAAAGCACAACACACTCTCTCTTCTGTCTTTTCTTCCTTCTTTTTCTCTTCCCTTTCTTCTTTCTTTCCTTCCTTCAACAAATGAAACACTTTCTTCTCTTGTCCTTGAGGCTATGATCTCAAGATGTATTTACACAGCATTGGCCACTCCCTGTCAGTCTCCTTGCTGGCTCCTCCTTTTTTGTTCAACCTGTAAAGTTTACTAAGCCCAGTACTTGATCCTGGGCTTGCATGCCTTTATAATCGTTACATTTTCCCTAGGTTATTGAATCAATTTCCAGGCTCTAAATACCATGTACAAACTCTTGTATTTTGGAATTCCTTGGGCCTTGGTACCAGGCCATCTTACTACACACTCCAGTGCACTCACTATGCATCTCTTTACTATGCACTCATTCTTTGGGTGGTATTATTCATTAGGCTTTCAAATATTATTTACAAGTAGAAAATTTTTATAGCTGGCAATCTCCTTCCTATTTTCTGAACTCTAATCCCTTTTCCCACATGCCTATAGATCCTCTCCATTTGATATCTCACAGGCATCTCAAAATAAACATGCCCAGAATTCATTGCAAAGAGCTCTTCCTCCCACTCCTAAGAGAATCTTTCCTTTAGTGTTTCTCATCTCAGGAATGGCCCTAACTTTATTCAGTTGCTGATGGTAGTGATTTATCTCAAATAATTTAGATTTTAAGCCCATTTCCCTTGATTTGCTCCCAAATATTAGTGGAGAAAAAAAAAAAACAAAACTCCCAAAGGAGACTGAAAACAGGGGCCAAGGAGTAAGAGGATGGAGAGTCACAGGAGCAAAGGGAAAAAATGTCTTAAGAAGAGCTTTGCCAGTGGTTTAAAAGGTGACACTTTTCTTACAATGAAAAATATAATTTCCATTAAACAGAACAACATCAAATTCACTGATGACTATAGGACAGTGGTGTCCAATCTTCTGCCTTCCCTGGGCCACATTGGAAGAAGAAGAATTGTTTGGGGCTACACATAAAATACACTAACAGAAGCGATACCTGATGAGCTGAAAAAAATAAAAGGCAAAAAAATTTTATAATGTTTTAAGAACGTCTACATATTTGTGTTGGGCCTCATTTGAAACCATCCTGGGCTGCATGTGGCCTGTGGGCTGTGGGTTGGACAAGCTTGCTTTATCAAATGGGCCTTTAATGGAGATGGTGCCAAAGAAAGCACTGAGGCATAAATGGAGGATGAGAAAGAGAGGAATGGCAAATTAAGTCAACTCTTTGGAGAGAAGCATGGCCGTGAAGGCAATAAAAGAAACAGGATGGTTGCTTGACAGAGTTATGATGTGCAAAGATAGATTTGCTGCTTCATTAATTTGTTTATTAATTTGTATTATTTTTAAATTGAAAGAGAGCATATTTTAATGTTAATAGGAGAATCCCATTACAGCTTTATCAGAGATGGGGAAACAGCACACTCAATGAAACAAAATCTCTAAGAATATAAATTGGGATGAAATCTCTAAGAATATAGATTGGCATGAAATTTATCATATATTCTAAGAATATGTGATAAACCTGATTCCTGGTAGAAAGACTTTCACCTCTGAGATTAAAATAGGTTATCTTCCCCTGAAATACTTTCTAGTACAAATAAATTTGTGGGTTAAGTGATGAGAAAATAGAAGAGTAAATTTTTGATGCCTTCTGTTTTTGCTGGAAATAAATGGGAAGATCTTCACTGAAAGTGAATTGATGGGTGTGAGGCATGATTTCTCTGGGGAGTGAAGAGGATGGGAAATATTTTCCATAGAGATTAGGAGAATGAGCTGACTAGAGAAGCATGGAAGAGAATCTGGCAGTCTTGGGGGCCAAACTGCAATTGATAATCAAAAATTTAGGATAATAATAATATGCTTGCTGGTTTAATATGTTGCTCTTATGTAGATTGCCAATATATTGACAAAGAAGCTGGAGATGTGGTTGTCATCTAGGGCAGTCAGCTGGTGGCTGCTGGGGACATTACATTACAACATGGCATTGGCCTTGGTGAATCCACCACACATTAGAGGCTGGATCTCTGCTAAGCAGAATTAGAACTCTGATCTATCAGACTCTGAAAGGTCATCTTTTAGGGGCAAATCTATGTTACTCAGACTCATAAGATATAATGTGTATGAAAATTTATTAATGACTGAAAATTTATTATTTTACAATTATCGACAACCAGGAACTTAAAATCACAATGGCAATTTATTAATTTATAATTCTTTGTAGAATTACAATGCCCACACTAGCATGATTCTCACTTTTTTCTCAATGCCCCAAACACTAGATTATAATGAAATAGTGGTTTTATAAACATGAAATTAAAGTGAAGGGAATTAGTAAAGAAATTATACACTTGATTACACAGAATATATAATAGCCTTAAAAACAGTTTTTAGCTAGGAGGACAGAGATGTCAGATACATTGGGCCCGGACACCTTATTTTTGGGCAGTGATAGGCTGTGTACAGCCAATGCAGGGACTCTACCTCATCTCTTTTTTAGCTTTCTTCACCTCTTTTTTTCACTCTCGTAACACATGACTTGTTTTTTTCTATAGGCTTATGTTGGCCTGGGACCCATTAAGTAATATTCAGTGCCTTCACATATCTCTGTTTTATTTCATTACAGGCAAATTCATAATTAATTTCCTCATGACAATCTTAAGTATTCTTTCCATGTTCTTGAAATAGATTGCCAAATCATATCAATCTTATCTACACTTTAACAAAATTAGTTTATATTCAGATACTTCATTAACACAATAGAATTAAGAAATACCATAATTTCTTAGTTTTCCCCTGATTTTATAAGTTCGTTATTTTTAGTTTGTGACCAATTTATGAAAAGAAAGGTGATAAGAATATCTTAAAATTTACAAGTGATATACGAAGATTAAGTTAAATGGTTTTCTTTAACATTTATCAGCAACTTCTAGAGAAAATTCGCAAGTCATAGCTTACTGCTTATTAGCCGAGTTTACACAAAGTAAACACACAGTACTTTTTTAAAAAAAAATCTTAAAAGTTATTTATTCATCTGAATTACCTTACAAGTTTATTATTTTTTCTCAGAGAATGAAGAATTTTAGCTTGGATATTTAATAAAACATTGGTTCATTTAATAGAATGATACTTTAACATTTTAATGATTGCATAAACTTTATTCCAGGAATTAAAAATATGGCAAAATACTATTATATACTTAATTTTAACTCAGTAAATATTTACTGAGGTTGCCTGCATGCAAATCTGAAAATATGTATAGAAGATTAGGAATTACATGTTCTATTCCAACGATATTAATGCTCTTAGATACATGCCCAGGGGGTCCCTGTCCTGGGGCCAGTGCTATGGAAAACCTTCTCCTTCCCTCTTCAGGCAGTGACACACAGGACTTTTAACTAAACTTTTAGCTTTAGTTTTAACTAAAGGACAAATCATGTCCCATTAATTAGCTTGGCTTACGCAAAGTAAACATGCAGTACTTGTAACTATAGCTGTAATCATTTTTAAATGAAGTGTGATTATTTATACAACATTTATCATTTGAGTTTTACAAATTGTAGAACTGAAATGCTGAGTAAAGAAAAATTGATTTTTTTTCTCAGTTTCTCAAGCAAGTTCTATCCAAAGTATTTTCAAAAATCCACTTTAAGACATTTAGTTGCCATAAGAATATGCAAAAAAAGAAGTCACCAATCTTATCAGTACATGTATTTTTAAAGTCTTTTGAAAAAGTTGAAAGGACTTTTCTTTTTTTTTTTTTTTTTTTTTTTTTTTTTTTGAGACAGAGTCTCGCTTAGTCGCCCAGGCTGGAGTGCAGTGGCGCGATCTCGGCTCACTCCAAGCTCCGCCTCCCGGGTCCACGCCATTCTCCTGCCTCAGCCTCCCGAGTAGCTGGGACTACAGGCGCCCGCCGCCTCGCCCGGCTAATTTTTTTTTGCATTTTTAGTAGAGACGGGGTTTCACCATGTTAGCCAGGATGGTCTCGATCTCCTGACCTCGTGATCCGCCCGCCTCGGCCTCCCAAAGTGCTGGGATTACAGGCGTGAGCCACCGCGCCCGGCCGAAAGGACTTTTCTGTTAGTCTTAATCTTACTCTGATGCTTAAATCTATCCAGATTTTCTTATACTCCAACTATTTCTTTCCTAGATAGATGCTAAAAGATTGTTAAACGGAAATAATATATTGAATATACTCATCTAGAGGCCACCAGGAGTCCTAATTTCTGATCTTCTATAAACCCATTGTTATAAGTAAAGCTAGAAGTCAGTTGGGCTCCATTTCTACCGGTGTCCTCAATATTAAGTGTTTACACTGTGCTACCTTAAGAATAGTAATATAATTATGACAGAAATGATGACAATAACAATGTTTGAATATTTGTCCCCTCCAAAACTCATGTTGAAATTTAATCCCTAATGTGGCCATATTGAAAGGTCAGAGCCTTTAGGGGTGATTAGATCATTAGGGCTCTGCCTTCACGAATTGATTAATCCATTCAATTCATGAATGAATGGATTCATGGGTTAATGAATTAAAGGATTATAATGGGAGGTAAACTTGTTGCTTTAAAGGAAGACAAAGAGAGACCTAGGCTAGTGTGTTAGCATACTCGGCCTCCTTACCAAGTGATACCTTGCACCACCTCAGGACTCTTCTGAGAATCCCCACCAGCAAGAAGGCTCTCACCTTGACATAGGACTTCTCAGCCTACATCACTGCAAGAAATACATTTCTTTTCTTTGTAAGTTACCAGGTTTTAGATATTCTGTTATAAGCAACAGAAAATTGACTCAAACACTACTTTTTCAATGAGTCCCTGTGTATCAGTAATTTTCCTTATATTGTTTCTCCTAATTCCATTTAATCTTCAAAGTAAACCTCTCAGCAATAAAATTGCAGGATAGGTCCTACGCTGGTCTAAGACCTGTTAGCAGGACTCCTAGAGACTTCTGGGTACATTTTCATCATTGTGGATTCACACCTAGGGGTTTTTATATCTACTTCCACTTGGCTCTGTTAGTCTAGGGAGGCTGATAATAAATCATAAGAATTTCATTTAAACTTAACGTATATCATAAATTAAATAATTCTGTGATCAACAGGGAGCATCTGGCTCAAGTAAAAGGGTTGCCAACGTGTTTTTAGGAAGGCTACTTGAAGGGTGACCTAGTCTTATATACATAAAGCTGCATATCTTCAGTAACATTTAGGCTTCATGAATTTTTGATGCTACCTCACTTCCTCACTGTACAATTAACCATAAATATGCACCCTACCACCAATTCCCCCAACTCCACCTTGTCTCCCATCCTACCTCTGGGGTGAAGCTCTTCTTCTACCCTGGATGATGTTTATCTGCCTTGTATCCTCACCATACTGACTTCCTTCCATATCCTTTAGATAAGAACATCTTATATGATTTGCCCAAATGTTTTCCCTAGGTCTTTCCATTGATCTGAACTTACTTTCACCATGTGTTTATAGAGTGGTCACAGATCATTACTATTCCTTTTTCATTAATTAAAGGAAAAAGACACTGAAGGGGAACATGGTTGAGTAAAGTTACAGTGCCATCTAGCATCCAAACACAGGTCTGTGTGTTTTAAATACAATATACCTTACATTTTATTATGACCCCAATGAGATATGACATTGGCCATGGAAACTAAGTAATGCATCACATTCTAAACTAACACTCACAGCACTGAACCAATAGTTGAATAAGATAAAATTTTTAATCCCTGGGGCACACTGGCAAAATCTAGAAACATTATTTGATTGTTATGACTTGCAGGGGTGAGGATGCTACTGGAAACTAGTGGATCAAGACTAGAGATGTTGCTAAACCTCCTACAATACACAGAATAGCCTCTCACAACAAAGATATATCAATAAACCAAAATATCAATAATATCAAGGTTGACAAATACTACTTTAAGCTCATTGGTTCTCTGTGAAATAGTACAATACTTTGACTATTTGGAAGACAGGTGTGCTTTATCTCTGACCACTCCCCACCTGTCCATCTGGACATCTCTGCTACATGCACTATGCTGTCTCATTTACTGATTTCTCTGGAACTATTAGAGGATGCTCATTTAAAAGTATTCACCTTCATGTATTGAATGTTTATTCCTTTAGTCTTTAGTTATGCAAATATTTTTAAAAGTGAGCACCCTAAATAATTACATGATTACAAATTTATTTCTCAAAGCCCTCAAGAACTATATGGAGCAGGTGGGGGGGGGGGGATGAGAATTCTGATTCAACTCATTTTTGTCAGTATAAAATCTGAAGCTGTTCACGTACTTTAAACATGTAACAATAATTTGTAACACATAAAAAGAAATCACAAAAGTGCATTTCTGCGTTTAACATAAGAAAACTACTTTTAGAGATGAAAAATGAGAAGAAACATACAGAAGTATATGGACAGCATACTGTATTAGTTTGTTTTCATGCTACTGATGAAGACATACTAGAGACTGGGTAATTTATAAAGAAAAAGAGGTTTAATGGACTCATAGTTCCACATTGCTGAGGAGGCCTCACTATCATGGTGGAAGGCAAAGTAGGAGCAAAGTCACATCTTACATGGCAGCAGACAAGAGAGAGAGCATGTGCAGCAGAACTCCCCTTTGCAAAACCATCAGACCTCTGAGACTTATTCACCATTACAAGAACAGCACAGGAAAGACCTGCCTTCATGATTCAGTTACCTCCCACTGGGTCGCTCCCACAACACATGGGAATTATGGTAGCTACAATTTGAGATTTGGGTGGGGATACAGCCAAACCATATCAAGTACAAAAACAAGCAAAGGTAAAGAAGAATTCTACCCTTGCAGAAAAACAGAGGTAAAAAGTTTCCAGCCTCAGCAACAACAACCACCAAACAACCCAATGAAAATATTGGCAAAAGACCTGAGGAGATATTTCTTCAAAGAAGATATAGGAATGGCCAATAAACACATGAAAAGATGCTCAACATCAGAGGTAATTAGGGTAATGCAAATTAAAACTATAATAAGATACCACCTCACACCCATTAAAATGACCATATATATGTATCAACAACAAATAAACAAAAAATTACAAATGTTGGCAAGTATATGAAGAAATCAGAATCTTTGTGCATTCCTGGTGGGACTGTAAAATGGTATAGCCACTGTGGAAAACAGTAGTGTAGTTCCTCAAAAATTAAACATAAAATTACTATATGATCTTTATGGCTATAGGCACAAAATAATTGAAAGTGGGGACTCCAACAGATAGTTGTATAACCATATTCATAGCAGCATTATTCAGAATAGCCAAAAGGTGGAAGCAACCCAAGTGTCTGCCAATGAATAGATAGACAAAATGCGGTATATACATATGTATTGAGTATTATTCATGCTTAAAAATAAGAAAATTCGAACATATGTTACAATGTGAATGAACCTTGAAGACATTGTGCTAAGTTAAATAAGCCAGTCACAAAGAGGCAAATACTGCATGATTACACTTTTATAAGGTATGTAGAATAGACAAATTCATATAGATAAAGTGAAATGGCAGTTGCCAGGGGTTAGTGGGAAGGGGAAACAGAAAATTGTTGTCAATGTGTATAGAATTTCAGTTTGAGAGTATGAAAAAGTTCTGGAGATGGATAGTGGTAATGGTTTAACTATAATGTGAATGTACTTAATGCCACTGAACTGTACTTAAAATAGTTAAAGTGGCACATTTTATGGTACACATATTTTATCATAAAAAGGTTTCCAGTCCAACGGGAAACAACCAAAATATCTATCAACACTCAAATGGATCAATAAATTGTGGTATATTCATACAGTGGAATACCATACAGCTACAAAGCAACAGCCTGAAGAGATTTCAGACATAATGTTGAATTAAAGAAGCCAAAGAGTAGGATTCCATTTATGTGAAGAAGATCAGGCAAAACCAATCTACAGTTGTAGTAGAAATTAGAATAATGCTTACCTTTGTGGCAACTATTGACTGACAAGGGGTATGAGGGAGCCTCCTAGTGGCTGGAAATGAGTGACATCTAGATCTAGGTAGTGGTTGCAAGGTATCAACATATGTAAATATTTACAGAGCTGTAGGTTTGAAACCTGTGCATTTTATGGTGTGTTTATACCTAAACTTAAATTTTTAAAATTCCCATGCAAAGCTGAGGACCTAAGTCAGTTTTACTTCCTGTAAAACAGAGTTGATTGGTATTCTTATATTCTTGAAGTTAGAAAAAGACTACAGTTGACTTTGCCTGCTGCAGTAATTAAAATAAAGCTGCTGATCTGTGGAGGCCAGAGTAAAACCAGGATGTGGTGGTGCAGGAAGAAGTAGACATTACTTGAGGCATGCACTGGGTTATTCCACCAGCTTGGTGATTGATTGGCAGTAACCCCAATGTCATTACTGGTGGTTGCCCTGGCCCAACAATATAAGTTCTGTGGAAGGAGAGATATAATTTAAAACTTTAATGTGTTTTTCCCTTTCTGAGTAATGACCTCCTATCAGTTTATCCCAGGAATCATTTTGTTCGAGCTGGGGAAATGGTGATGGAAGTGGTTAGAGATTAGAATTTGTTCGGGAGGATTGCTATGAAAAAGAGGTAATAGCTTCTGTAACTCGAAGTAGTTTTATCCAATAAAAAAGTAGCCTTGCAGGCAAGCTTATTATCTTAAGAAAGAATGTTCCAAATTATACAGTTATGCCATATCCCAATTTTCCATCTCCAAGTATTTGGTACATGAAGGGAGATGGGGGAAGATATATACTGTGTAAGGAAGAGGAGAATGAAGTCAATTCCAGATATTAGATGCCAAAGGAAGAGCATCATAACAGTGGCACCCTTTCTCCCAAAAAGCTCCAAGACACTTAAGCCACATAATAGTCATGTCTCTCCATTTAACCCTGTGCTATCTGTTCTGATTATCTATCACTTTAAAATAAACAACATCAATTAAACCATAACAATTATTTGCTTTCCTCAAGAATCTGGACCGAGGGAGTTCTTACTTGGAGTCTTTCATGCAATTATAATCAGGGGTGGCCGAAATCATCTTGAACTCTTCTTCATGTGGTCTCTTTCCATGATGGCCTCAGGGTAACTGCACTTGTTACATGGCAGCTAAAAGTAAATCAGTTTAGGTAAACAGACAAATTGCCTGACCTTTTAAATCCTAGCCTCAAAAGTCACATAGCATTGCTTTGACCTGAGTTGTATTTGTCTATTTATTTAGCCACAATAGTTGAGCCAAGTTCAAGTAGAGGTAACATAAACTCTATCTCAATGATGGGAAGAATATTTCAGAATTTGCATAATTATTTTAAAAACACCACATGGTATTATTATACGAAGAAAGAGGAAGGAAGCTATCTGAAAAACAAAAACAAAACCTTTATTCAACAGAGACTAAACACTGCCTGAAGAGACTATTGACTATTTTTTAATCTAAAAAAGCCACAATTAGATTAGATATTTAATTAATGCCTTTTTCCATCTGGATTCCCAATTAGCCAGTATTGGTGGGAGTGGGAGAAGGGATGGAGGGAGAACAGGAATAGGCTAAATTAAATACATATTAAGTTTTAAAAACCCTGCAATTTTAGTAGTTTCCTGTGTACATAGTAAGAAAGATGATAATGTATCAAACATAAACTGGGATATAGCTTTGAGTTTGATAGTATCAGCTGTTCCTCTGGTTAAAAATTATTTCTGATATAAGACTTAATGAATTTAAGAGCCCCTTATGGGAATCTCACCTAGATAGCTGTTAATGTAAAGAGAAGTCATTTTCTCCAGTCTAGCTACAAGTTTTGTACTCTTTGAACAGACATTCTATTTTCTTTTTGATCCAGTCTAACAATGATTTTCACTACAATTTTTCATATAAAATGTAAAATTTATATGTAAAATTTATTCATATAATTTTTTCATATAAAGTTCACTTATAAATAGCTAATTCATGAGAAAATTATAGAGAAAACTATGAACACTCATACCTGAATAACATAGTAAAACATATTAGGTGTACATTAAGTAATACTTGAAAGTAAAATTTGACCTTAAGAACAATTAATTAAAAACTTATTAAACATCTAAAAATGATAAAAATAAATTTATGCTGTTACCGTAGCTCACTCTGTGGATCCTGAAACCAAGGTCTTTCTTTATGTCTTAGCCCATTTGTGCAGCTACAGCAACATAACATAGACTGGGTAATTTCTACAGAATATGATTTTTTTTTCTCATAGTTCTAGGAGGTGGAAAGTCCAAAATCATGGCATTGGCATCTTGTGTGGGCCTTCTTGCTGTATCTTCCCATGGCAGAAGGTGGAAAGACAAAAAGAGTGAACTGATTCTCATAAGCCTTTTTAATAGTGGCATTAATTCATTTATGAAAGCAAGGGCCTCATGACCTATTCACTTCCCAAAAAGTCCCACCTATCAACAATGTTGCATTGAGAAATAAGTTTTTAGGGCATGAATTTTGAGGGACACATTCAGACCACATAATGTATAGGGGTCTGAACTTCAGTCACCAGCTGAGCTGTTATAGAGAGCTATGCCCTAAACCCTGAATCTAGAGTCACTGCAGCTCTACACATGCTCCTGTTCCCAAGCCCAGCTCCCATACTTCACAAACACTAAATCTTACACACCATTAATAACCCAAAAGCAGGAATGCCTGCACTCCAGGCACTAGTGCCATCACCACTCCAGTCTATAGAGCTATAGTCCCTAAGTACATGCCCATGTTTTAGACCTCAGCTCTGTGACTGCCCCATGGGTGCAACTCATAAGACATTTGTACCACCACTATCACAAGTGGACCCACAAACCAAACCTAGTGACAATAGGAATTCCCTCAGACACAACTTTTTCCAGTGGGATAAAAAGAGGTTAGGAAGATCTTAGCAACCATCACCACCAAAGACCTTAACAGACCTTGCTGCCACTGTGACTCCCACTGAAGTGATCATTGAGGATCCCTGAAATCTTCAGTGTCAAACTTTATATAGAGCTGCACAGAAACTATGGCTTTGTACCCTAACTGCTGCCAGAACCAATGTTCTCCACTCAGGCAACACCACCTCAGATTCCCATAGGGCAAGGTTTTTCACCTCCATACTAGCCTATGAAGTTTGGAAAAGGAGTCTGCTCCACCATGTGTGCCAACACCAACATGAGGCAACAAGAAACATGAAAAACCAACAACACATTTCAGCATTCACAGAACATAATAACTTCCTTGTAGCTGAGACCAAAGAAATGGAGATCTCTAGACTGCCTGACAAATAATTAAAAATAATTGTTTAAAGGAAGCTCAATAAACATCAATAAAATATAGAGAAACAATATGATTAAATCAGTAAAATAATAAATGAACAAAACTAGAAATTTGGCAGAGATTGAAATAATAAAAAACAAAAATATTTACAGCTAAGGACTACAATGAATAAAATGAAAAATGCAACAGAAAACATCAACATCAGAATTGATCAAGCACTAAAGAGAATATGTGAACTCAAAAAAGTGTTATTTGAAAATATACAAAGAAGAAAAAGGAAACAAATGCAAGAAAGAAAAACACAGAATTTATGGAACTCCATCAGGAGAGCGAACTTTTGCATTATAGGAGTTAAATAAAGAAAAGAGAAACAAAAAGGGGAAGTGAGCTAATTTAAAGAAGTAATAGCTAAAAATTACCAAAATCTGAGGATAGATGTAAATATTTAGATACAGGAAGGTCAAAGATCTCCAATCAGATTCAGTGCAAATAGAATTACAACAAGGCATATATATCAAACTGTCAAAAATTAAAGACAAAAATAGGCTCCTGAAAGCAGCAAAAGAAGAATATCACACACAAGGAAATTTTAATATCATCTCATTTATCAGCAGAAACCACACAGGCCAGGAGAGAGTAGGATGGTATATTCAAAGTCCTTTAGGAAAAAACAAAACCAGAAAACTGTTAACCAAGAATACTTTAGCTGAAATAGCTGTATTTCAGAAATGAAGAGATAAAGACTTTCCCAGAAAAACAAAAACTGAAGGAATTAGGTAAAGAACAAACTAAGCTCAAAGCCCAGGACCTGATGGTTTCTCTGCGGAGTTCTACTAAACATTTAAAAAAGAATTAATATCAATTCTTCTCAAACTCTTACAGGAGGGAATAGTACAGCCATTATGTAAAACAGTTTGGAGGCTCTCCCAAAAATCAAAAATAGACTTACAATATGATTAACCAAGCCCACTACTGGGTGTATATCCAAATGAATGAACTTAGTATGTCGAAGAGATCTCTGCACTTCCTTGTTCACTGCAGCATTATTCACAACAATCAAGATATGGCATCCGTTAGTGAATGAATAAGGAAAATTTGGTATATATACACAATGAAATACTATTCAGCATTAAAAAAGAAGGAAGTCTTATCATTTGTGACAACATGGATGAACTTGGAGGACATGATATTAAGTGAAATAAGTCAGACACAGAAAGACAAATACCTCATGATCTCATTTATTTGTGGAATCTAAAAACAGAGGAACTTATAGAAGCAGAGTATAGAGTGGTGATTGTCAAGGGCTGCTTTGGGGTCGGAGGGAATTGTGGAGATGTCAAAAGAATAGAAAGTTTAAATTAGATAGGAGGAATAGGTTTAAAAAATCTATTTACAATGTGATGAATGTAGTTAATAACAATGTGTTATATACTTGAAAATTGCTAAGAGGTTAAATTTTAGGTGTTCTCAACACACACAAAAATAATGCATTTGTGAGGTAATGCATATGTTAATTTTCTTGATTTAGCCATTTTGCAATATATATATCCATCAACACATCATGTTTTATATTATAAATATATAGAATTTTTATCATTTAAAGTAAATTAAAAATTATGTGAATTAAAAGTTAAATTATAGAAGAATTTCTATTGTATTTTCATATTCCCATGTAGTTTAAAACCATCTCAAATTCAGTATTTTGAAAAGATAAATATGAATATTTGAGGGGATGGAAGTAAATAAGATCAGAGTGCCTTAGAAAGATCTTTGATTATGTGTATATGTATTTATTTATTTACAAAGACAAAATATAAACTATTTTGAAGAAAATCTAAAACTTAAAAAATGGCTATGTTATATGGTAACAGAACCAAAGTCCTTTCTTAAAAATTCCAAATATTACTTTTATATGTTCTATTCATTTTTATAATAAATTCTTCAACATAATTATTCCTCTAATCATGGTATTTCACCAATTTGAACACTTCTATATGGAAGACACTTGTTCAGTGGAGCCCTATTATCAAGCCATATAGATATTTGTCTGTCTTACCCTGCAGCTAACGTATGCTATTGTGATGATTAATTTTATGTGTCAACCTGGGGGGGGTCATAGTGCTCAGATATTTAGTCAAACATTATTTTGGATGTTTCTGTGATGACATTTTTGGATGAGATTTAAATTGGTGAATGCTGGATAAAGCAGAGAGCCCTCTCTAATATGGGTGGGCCTCATTCAATCATCTAAAGGCCTGAATTGAGCCAAAGATTGACTTTCCCAAACAGAAAGTCATTCTGTTGCAGATAGCCTTCAGACTTGAACTGCAAAATGTAGGATTCATTCTCTTACCTCCAGCGTGATTGCCCAGCCTGCATATTTTGAACTTGCAAAATCACATGAACCAATTTCTTTAAATAGTTTTCTCTCTGTGTATCTACTTGCCCTATTGGGTCTGTTTCTCTGGAGAACCTTGACTAGAACAGCAACTTTTTTCTTAGATTGAGTATTTTTATTTTTATCAAAAATGATGTTGTATTTTATAACAAATATATGGTAATGGCTCAAAAATTTCACCCTAAAATTTAGCTTATAGATAATATAACCTACCGAATAATTCATAAAAGTCAATATAATGCTGTCACTGTAATGCATAGTAAAATAAAATATACATCCACAAAAATAATACATATTTTATTATGCAAATGCACAGGCTTGACTATGCTAAAATACATAATAAAACTTTCAATAATTTATAAGAACTTTAGCTATAATATGAGAAAAAAGATCAGAAGTACCAGCAAATAAAGGTTTTTGGTATACATTAAAGTAAAAACTATAGTTAGAAGACCATTATAAAGACCAGTATTGTTCTCTGATAAGGAGAGAGAAAAATAACTTTGATTGAAGTAAGAATAATGTTCCAACTCAAACTGTAGACTATTGAAATGATTGATAGAAATGGTAAAATATAAAACTCTGATACTATAGTAAATGGGCTGGTGTATATTTACATGCGTTGTCTCAAAGGCCTGATGGCTTATGCCTGTAATCCCAGCACTTTGGGAGGTGGAGGCGGGTAGATCACTTGAAGTCAGGAGTTTGAGATGAGCCTGACCAACATGGTAAAACCCTGTGTCTACTAAAAATACAAAAATTAGCAGGGTGTGGTGGTGTGCATTTGTAGTCCCAGCTACTCGGGAGGCTGAGGCAGGAGCATCACTTGAACCTGGGAGGCAGAGGTTGCAGTGAGCTGAGATTGTGCCACTGCACTCCAGCCTGGGTGATACAGCAAGACTCCATCTCAAAAAAGCAAAAAATTCTCTATGCTATATATATGTTATCACACAAAATACATCTTTACCTTGAATTCTATTAAATATCTCTAAAATTTAATGACATTATTTGATAGACAACTGAGAATAGCACATAAATTGAAAAAAAAGAAGCAGAAATTTAAAAAGTTTCAACAAATAATTTCACAACATGATTTCTTAGTATGGTGCTATAAAATTAGAAAATAGAAAGACTAGCAGCAAGATGAAATATTTTAAGATTTACTAATAATATTTAATAAGATTCTTGAATTTCATGTATCCATTAATTTAATAGTATTTGTTTCAAAGTATGTTTAAAAAAAGAGTCTCGACTATCTCTACTATGCAATTGAATAAGACAACTGTAAAGACAGACCAGTATTTGGGAACTAGTATGTTGTTATCTCAAGTATCATCAGCAGTGATGATGCTGTTGGTCATATGATTTTACGAAACTAAAACTCTGAAAATTCAGAACCAAAGTGCAAAGGAATGCTGATTTGCACAGCAGTCACATTCCTGAAAATTTCACAATATATCAGAAAACAAATTGTTAACCTTACTGGAATTAACGCCAGTAGGACAGTCAAAGAGAATGTAAAACTCAGGGAAGTTTAGTTGTTCAGGACTATTCCGTGCATTGTGAGAATCCCACAATCCTTAGTCTTTGCTCCTTAAATGCCAGCTAACTCTCTCCAGTCATTATGACACAAAAATTCCCTCATAATTTTTCAAAATACCCTCTAAGAGGTAGTAACACTCAGGTTTAGAATTAAGGTTTCTAAGCAAATTATTCACAAACCATTATCCCCCAAGCCAGGCGACCTCCAACGGCCTGCTCCACACAGCCCCTTTGATGAGAAATCAGCATTGAAAACTTGAACATGACCAAAGAAATTGTGAATCTCTCCACTCATGATTACTTTTCTTCCCCCAATGCTACTAATCTCAGTCAGTAGCCAATCCACTATTCCTACTCCATTATTCAGCTCAGAAACTTTGACCTCTTTCTCTTACATGCTACATCTTTTACAGAATTTGTCCAGAAACTAATACCTGCCACCACCTCCACTAATACCATCCAAATGCAATACACCATTATCTCTTTTATTTTATTTTCCTCAAAATAAAAGCCATTATATTTTAAGACCTGTAAGATTGGCCCCTTCCCTCACCACTCTGACCATTCTCTCTACCTATTTTTTATTCCTCTTCAGCTACACTGGCTACTTTGCTTTTCCTTGATCATGCTGAATATGCTCCTGCCTCAAGGCCTGTGCACTAGCTGTTCCCATTTTTTGGACTAATTTCTTCAGGTGACTTTGTGGCTAGCTCTCTCATTTCCTGCAGGCCTTTACTCAAACACAAGCTCATCAATTTTTTTCACTATCCTATGTAAAATAGCAATCTCTTTCTCACCATTGCCTTTACCATCCTTCTTGTATTATTAGTCAGCGTTCTCTGGAGAAACAGAACCAACAGGATTCCCCCCACCTCAACCCCCACCTCTGTTGTCTTGGGAAAGATTTTAAGGAATCAGCTCATGTGATTGTAGGGGCTGGCAAGTCTGAGTCCGGAAGGTAGGCTGGCAGTCTGCAAGATCCAGAGCAGAACTGTTGCAGTGACTAATCCAAATGCAGTCTAGAGGCAAGATTAATTCTTGTGAGGACCTCAGTTTTTTCTCTTATGGCCATCAATTGATTGGATAAGGCACACGCATATTTTGAAGAATCATCTGCTTTACTCAAAATCTACTGACTTAAATGTTAATCACATCTAAAAAATACCTTCACAGCCTCATATAGACTGGTGTTTCACCAAAAATTAGGTAACATGGCATAAACAAGTTAACATGTAAAATTAACTATCACATCTCTTATTTAGTTTTATGCTTCTCCATAGCACTTACTATCTGATTTTATATAATTGCTATTTGCCCACAGTCATCAATGACTCTCGTGTGTGCAACAGAGAAAAAAATCCAGTTGAGGGCAATACAATTTCTCAGTTCCCAAGAGGTGAAGATTATACAAAATATATATGTTTTATAATGTTTTATGTAAGTTTTCTGTGTATATATAAAGCATGTTTAATTTTTATCCCAGAGTATGTATTCAATAAATAAATCTTCCTGTTGGCTTGAGAGAGAGAAAGAAAGAGAGGAGAGAGAGAGACAGAGAGAGAGACAGAGAGAGAACTCCCTTAAAGTGATAGAGAATCATGAATCCTGTGGTCTTTGTTACAGACATTTTTAAAAAGCTTGTGCCTAAAAAAAAACAACATCTCTAACAAAACCAAATTTTATTTTTTGTAGGTACACTATGTATCACATTGCTCTTAAATATATCTTTTATAAATTTCTTGTATAAAAGAATAACAAGAAAATCAGGTTTTCATTTTCAGAGAAATAAAAAATTTATTACAATTTCGATTTCTATTGCGTGAATACTTTTTTTTCATTTTTTCCAAGCAAACACAAAATAACTGTATATTTACATTGTGGGTATATTCAACATTTTTTGTATCCTTTATTTTCCTAAGCACAATAGTCTAGGGCATAAATTTTTCTCAGATTTTTCAAGTCACAAAATCTTCTCCTAGCACTGAATATGGAAATGAATAAATAGCACAATTATAATACCTGACTTATAATATCCTTCTTCCTCTTTATCTTCAGCAATTTCTAGAATATTATATGGAAAACCTATGTGTCATTAGTCCATTTGACTAGATTTATATACCAACTTCATCTCAGGTCTTTGTCAGCCTAAATTAGGGTTTTGTTAGGTGACTGATTTGTAGGTTCGTATTTAGATGATATCAATATACGGACCAAATAATGATACAACATGGTTAGACTAGGAAAATCATTAGTTATGTATTATTTGCTACTCAGTGATTAGACATGTTCTTTTTCAGAATACTTTGGTACAAAACATTGTTGACCTCACAAGATTTAGAATAAGATGTGTTTTAAGTTAGATACCCTTGAATAATTAATTCCCACCTGAGGAGTGGCTGTGACATGGCTCTGAGTTTTCTATCAACAGGAGAACCAAATTGCTTCTAAGGTGGAATACAGAAGGAAAGAGTAGTTCTCAAGCCTTACTCTTTTCCAAATAACAGAGGCCCAATTCAAATAAGTTAAAGCAAAACCAAGTTCTATTTTCTGACATAACTGAAATAAATGCAGGATTCCAGGTGCTCAAATTATGTAACTAGTATTCTTCTCCCCTCTCTTTTTTTTTTTTTTTTTTTTTTTGAGACGGAGTCTCGCTCTGTCGCCCAGGCTGGAGTGCAGTGGCCGGATCTCAGCTCACTGCAAGCTCCGCCTCCTGGGTTCACGCCATTCTCCCGCCTCAGCCTCCCGAGTAGCTGGGACCACAGGCGCCCGCCACCTCGCCCGGCTAATTTTTTGTATTTTTTAGTAGAGACGGGGTTTCACCGTGTTAGCCAGCATGGTCTCGATCTCCTGACCTCGTGATCCGCCCGTCTCGGCCTCCCAAAGTGCTGGGATTACAGGCTTGAGCCACCGCGCCGGGCCTCTCCCCTCTCTTAATTATGACTTCCTGCATGTAGCTTCACTCTCACAAAGAAAAGCTGTTCCATTATTGTGACATGTCTACTAGCAACTACATGCTGACATTTCCACAATTCCACCGCACCGAAACAAAGTGTGGGCCCCTTTCACTCAATAATTTCAGCCGAGGTAAGCCACATATGTGTCAGTGACCTCTTCATTGTTTCCAAAGAGATAAAATATGCTGATTGGCGAATTTGTGCCACATGTCCATTCCTGCAGTCAGGGCTGGAGAAGGGACTTTACTTAGAAAGAGTGGGGCATAGGGTCATGCCAATCTAAATGATAAGGTCTAAGTGTGGAAAAGAGACAGTTTGCAAAGAAGACCAAGGAGAAATGGGCAGGTGAAAACCATCATATGTCCACTACATTCCTTTAACATTGTTTCACATTTAGAAAGAGCAGAGATTTTTTTTGAAAAAAGGATTGGAAAGAGAACAGTAAAAGAAAAATGATGAGAGAGAAAATCTAGACTTTCTAGTACAAAGGGCAGGAGTTGCCAGGGAAGGTAGGATGATATTAGTTCAGCAACAAGAAGAGAGGGAGAGAAGTTCTCATAGAAATGACTTTCTACATCATTTTGTATACTTTTAATGTGGGAGTTAAACATGGATTTCACCTCTTCCAATGATTACCAGCACTTCAAGAGGGAAAAATGAATGTTAGTCCAGTTATGTGAGCTTCCTTCACTCTGAAACTTTTCAGATTATGTAAGTCATTGCTTTCAACTTTATGGTCTAGAAAGTATTTCCTGAATTTTTATTTTGTACTGTTTAGGTAAAAAGTAATCTTCATCTTTATGGTTCCCATATTATCCTGAGAAGAAAGTCTGATTTGATTGGCCACCTACAAATTGCCAGAACCTATGTTAAAACACCTTTACATGTATAATCTCAAAGAACACTAGGCATTCACTGGGAGAGCAAAACAGAGTCATGTAGGAAGTAAACATGGTCGGTTGGTTGCATTATATAGTGATTACAGGCATGCAGCGGTCTTCTACAGGCTGACTAAATGAAAGTTACAGAGAGCATTGGCTTTAGTTTGCTTGCAGCAGCATGTTATCTTCTTTTAAGTAAAATTTTATGTTCTTTTAAAAAAAAATATAGCCCTTTTTCTGAGATTGAAGTCCACCACTCTACCAGTCTGTACATGTTTGTGTAGATTTCTCACACATATAACAATGTACTACTTTAATTTTACCGAAAACAATACAATGAGAAGAAAATTAGGAGTTCTAACAAAGCCAGAAGTTCATTCCCCCAGATCATGGACATTTTCTACTACCCTGTTTTGAAAGTCTTGAAAACCATAGAGAAAAAGAGAAAGCAATATCTTCTTTTTTACGTATTATCAGGCTCTTGTTTCATCTTGCTAGGGTATATGAAGAGAAAATACATAGATTTTTAAGTAAATTTTAGAGTTAGTTTTACTGTACTTAGGGAACAAAATCAAATATTTATGTCATATGTTGTATTATTGATACAGAACTTTATGAAAGACTTTTTATAGAGGTTAATTGTTTTTATAATCAACAAAGTGTTAAGAGTCCACAAATTTTAGTGATTACTCAGACATATATCATATTAGAATATCAGATCATTTAAGATTGAAAATGATTTTATTTTATATATGCATATTTATTAAGATAAAAGCTAAGTAATTACTTTGGTTACATATTCATAGTTGATACTGATTTTTAAAAAAGAAAAAGAAAGTTGATGATATAATAATTTGTTCCTACAAGATTGAAGTATTTTAGTCTGACTTTGCTACCAGTCAGCTATATGACCTTGGACAAGCCACTTAACATCTAGGGACCTCAGTTTCCAATCAGATCATTGGATCATATAATTTCTGTGGATCTCTGGAGCTCTAAAATTCGAATATCCTAAAAGTAAGAACGTCTCATATTTAATCTGTCTCTAAATAAAATGGGATTTAAATAGTCCTGGACAGATAGATATCAGTAATATTTCAAAACAAAGCAAGTGTATAAAATGAAAAATGTTTTTCCTAAATATGTGGTAATTTTTGTAATACTGAAGTTTTATTCAATGTAAGTACTGCAAAAAAATTGTACTGCAAAAAAATACATCTTGAAGTCATATAATACAATCAACTGACTATGTTTACTTCCTACATGACTGTTTTGCTCTCCCAGTGAATGCCTAGTATTATTTGAGATTACATATGTAAAGGTGTTTAACATAGGTTCTGGCAATTTGTAGGTGGCCAATCAAATCAGACTTTCTTCTCAGGACAATATGGGAGACATAAAGATGAAGATTGTTTTTTACCTAAACAGTACAGTGTAAAATCCATGCCTGAGGGACCAGCTATAGAATTGGTAGCTTGTAGACAATTTTTTTGCAGTACTTCCTCATCTTGGTACCCCAAATATAAACTGTATGATTTGTGACTATAGTTTGAGTTCTTTTTAGGTCCAGCTGAAAACAAACCAATACCTGAAAAATTAATGGCATTCTTCATTTTGCATATTTCAGTCGAGGTTTTTATAGTTTCGTAATATAGTCCGGAACCACATACAAACTCAAAGAGTCATTCTTCTTTCCTAAAGATTGTTCAAACTTAGACTGGCAATGTCTAGACTTCCCTGTAACAAAGTGACCCTCTTCTTTGTCCCCATATAAGGTAATGTCTCATTTCTCAATCATCTCCACAGGCTCATGTTGGGCAAAAACATAGCACAACTAAAAAAGTCAGTGTATGTGATATGTCATTTTTGGTGCTCATGTATCTTCAAAGTATGGGTAAAACAAGTGAGACTAATCAAGGTGATAAATAGAATGGCCATCTTTTCCTCATACTCTGGACCTCAAACGGTTCTCAGTTTAAGTTCTAATTCTGTTGTAAGTATTGCTCTATAGAAGGCTAAAGTCAAATGATAATTTATTTCATAAGAACTTCATAAGAATAAAGACTTTATAGAGCAATAGTGTATGCTAGTCATTTTTTCTGGAATTTTTAGCATTCTGATACAAAGCAAGTATTAAGGAGAGTTGCTACACAGTTTGTTGATTTAAAACTAATCTATACTTTTTATTCAATTTCCCCAGGATTAGGTCACATTTTAAGCTATATTTCAGGGCAGGAAATACATACATACAAGTTTATTCATTTTATATTTTAGTAATTTATAAATTTCAGGGTCTATTTGAGGCAAATTTAATACCTTCAGTAAATAATTTTGTGACTGTTTTTCCTCTTATTTTAGATAATTCAAGGGAAGAATTGTGATATTTTGCTTTCTATACCTGTCCTATTATGAAATATGAAAATTCATATTTTTTAATTATCAGGAGAATAAGGATTGAAATTTGATTTTCAATAATTGTGTTACTCATTAAATTTGCCTTTAAGTTGTCGCTGTCACTTAAAGCTTTTTGACTGTCGTATTGTTATGAAAATAAAAATAATAGAATGCTATCCATAACCTTTGTAATATTGTAATAAATTTTAAAAGTCAGATAATATTAATGATGTAAAGTGACATCAATTTCAGGAAGTTCCTCCCATTGTCCCTTTTCTTGACATCTGCATCATCCTGGTCTAGGCCCTTATTGTCTCATGTTTGGCTCTTTACAGAAATGTGCCCAACTCTTCCTCCTGCCTCCAACAACTCCTCCTCCACTTCCTTCTGCATTTTAATGTCAGATTAATGTTTATGACCAATTTTATTATGTAAAATGACTACATAATAAAATTATGTATTATTTTTAATAATACATAATTGGGAGCCTTCCTTACTGCCCACCACTGAAGTTTAAGCCGCTCAGTCCAGCATCCAGTACTGTCTACTATGCATCCTCTCTTCTCTTACTCTTCTGTACCCCTGTTGTTGTATACCTTCCCTCTCTATTCATCCTAATATTAAATCAATGTCTCATCATTCATCTAGTCCACTGAGAACTCTCCCTTCTCTGAATTTCTGTAAACTTGTGGTTTACTCTCCTTTGGAACTTGAATACTTATGACAACTCATTTGATAGAGTAACATATTTTTTGTAAGCTTTTGGATTATAATATGTGGTGTCTCCTCCTTACCTTGTCTTAATGTTAAGCTTCTTGAAATAGAGGATGTAGAATCATCTCCCCTAAGGTTCCAGGTGTGTAATTGAGATGAATAAATAAAATAAAAACAATTGATTCAAAATTTTTAAATTACCATAAGTATAGAGAAAGAAGACTAAAAGGATCCGCACTGAAATGTTTTATTATATTTTACTCAGATTGGAATAAGTGATTTATTTGTTTATTCAACAAATATTTGTAGAGCACTTATTAGTTTCAGGCATTGTTCAAGTTTCTAGGCATATGTAAGTGAATACATTGGAGAAAGTCTCCACACTCCTACAATTACATTATGGTGATTGGAGACATTTCAAAGAGAAAGGAGAGAAATAGGGAGTAAAAAAGAAGATACCAGATAGACTAAGTGCTATGACAAGAATTAAAGGGCTCTAATGTGATCAAGAGTGACTTTTTAAGTAATTTAGACTGTGTGATCAGAAAAGTTCTTCGTGAACAGATGTTATTTGAGGCAAGCTATGATAAGCCATGCAAAGATTTTTTTTTAAGTATTGCAGGCTTGAGAAACAACAGCTAGTACAAAGATGTTATGTGAATCCTGAGCTTAACATGTTCAAGGAAAGAAAAGAAGGCCAACATTGGTGAAGTCCAATGAAGTTGGGGACGTAGGCAGTCTCTAACTAGATTGATTTGAAAGCCAGGGCTTTAATTTCAATTTTAGGAGCAACGATTGCTATTAAAGAAGGTATGTGAGTGATGTCATTGGATTATTATTTTAAAAATATTTCTCTGACTTCTCTTTGTGAGGAAGACTGTAGCATTGAGGGAGACTATTGTGGTGGTCTAGAGAGAAGATTATGGAGAACTGGACCATGATGGTAGCATTAAAGAGGGAGAGATGGAAACATTCAAAAAATGTTTTGGAGAGTGAGGTGACAGCATTTGGTTAGATATTAAATATGAGTATTGAGAAAGATTGAGTAATCAGGGATCAGGTTGGAACAGGAATGGAGGGTTGAGGAAGGGTGGTATCCCTTCATGAAATGGAAGATTAAGGTAGAATAGGTTGAATGCAGGGGAAAATCACTGTTTCTGTTTGGTCCCATTAAATTTGTGATGCTGACTAAACATCCAATTAGAGATATAAAATAGGCACTTGTTTTTAATTTTGGAGTTCTGGGGAGATTAGCAGATGCAGAGCTGGAGATAAACATTTTGGAGTTGTCGATATGTAGATTCTATTTGTAGCCATGAGACTAAATAAGATCACCTTGAAAGACAGTATAGCAAAGAGAAACAGAGAGAAAAAGAGACAGAGAGAAGAGGAAAGAGAATTTTATTAGATACCTCAAAGGAGAAGAGCTACAAAAATTTTATAGATAACATCACAGGCAAACAAAAAAAGAAGAAAGAAGGAGAAGCAGAAGCAGCAGCAGAAGAAGGAGAAGGAGAAGGAGAAGAAGAAAGAAGAAACAAATTGTGATGTGATGTGTCTTGGTCTGTTCAGGCTGCTATAACAAAATGCCATAAGGTAGGTAGCTTATAAATAACAAAAATTTGGTTTTCACAGACCTGGAGCCTGGAAAGTTCAAGATCAAGGTACTAGCAGATTTGTTGTCTGGTGAGGGCTTACTTTCTGGTTCCTCAACATCTCAATATTGCCTTTTTGCCATGTACTCACATGGTGAAAAGGGGAAGCTAGCTCTCTGGACTCTACTTTATAAGGCACTAATTCCATTCAGGAAGGATGAAAATTTTTTTATTCCCCAGTGAAAAGTAGTGTCTGTCCATAGCTTCATTTTTCAAACATTTATTACTAAATGGCAACAATCCAGTTTCTACTCAAACTTAGATAATTTCCCTGAGATAATTAAATTTTATTTATTTTCTATTCCCAGTGTACTGCCTAGCAGAGTGTTTGATCAATAGAAGACATTTAATATATATTGTTTGCAATGATATTATATCATATTTTATTCATCTTTATATCTTTGAAATCTAGAACAATATCTGGTTTAGATTATCTATTCTTTCATTTCCAGGGTATTTACTGAGCAACTACTATGTGGCTCACATAGTTCAAGGTGCTTGTTAACTAAATAGCAAACAAGATATCAGGGCTAACAGTCACATGGGTACTGAATAAATGCCAGTTGTATTTGTCTGTTTTTATATAAGTCAGTTAGAGCTCTGTCTTCCTATAGGCTTGGCATTATGGAAAGTTGTATCTCCCTTGATTCTATCCTTGCTTGCTACATTCCCTTGTATGGGCACACTAACTCTGATTTTGAAACTGGAATAACCACTGCTGCTCTTGTCATTCAGAGAGTATTTTTAGAAACAACATAAACACCTTGTCTAAAATAATTCTAACCAAAGAAACGATTTCATTGACCAAGGTGGTATTGGCAATTATACCAATATAATTGCCAGCACTTAGACGGTATGCTACAATAAGATTGGTGATTTTTGTTGTTCTGTTAACTTCTATATTTTTAGAACTTAGGGGAGTGCTTGGCATAGAAAAGTTGCCCCCAAAATTTGTTGATCACATTTGTGAGTAAAGATAAGTATTGTATCAGCGTTAAATAAAAGTTTTATGTATGAAATACTATATAACATAATTTTTGTGGAAACAATAGTAGTCATGGGAGCCAAAATATGAAATACAAAATGTAAAACAAACAGAAAATGTAGGATAATTTTATAATTAAAATATCTCTTGAGTTAAAAGGTAGAGGAGTTGGGATCTGAGTGCTTTGCCACTAACTTGCAATATGACCTATGTCTGATCTTTTTAAACTTTATGAGCCTCAGGTTTCTCATATGTGAATTAAGATGTTAAAATCGATTTTAAACTTTCTTCCAACATCAGTTTTAAATCTAAATGATTGTTTAAATCTAAAAGGAACGGTATCTGGTTGGAGTTATATAAAGCTTAACTAAACTGTTCTATAGGCTATCTCAATAAGTTATGAGCCATTTCCTCATGTTCTAATTCGATTAATGTCTCATACTGGAATGAGGGTGGTAGACGAGCAAGCAGTAAAACAAACAGCAATGTTAACTTAAGGAAAAACTGTTTCCACATGAGACTTTAACTAAAAATGAAAATAAAACACATAGCTAAGGGGTGGGGAAGTAGGAATAAAATAAGCTGATGCATTTTTGTCTCCCTCTTATATGATGCAATTGAATTTAGGTTATCAATATCAGGAAGAAGCTTAGATGAATATAGATTGATTCAGGAAAAGACTTTCTCTTCTGAAAAATCTCTCTTAGAATTTCGCATTTCTAACAGATACCAGCTCTATTACTTATATTTTAATAGTGATAAATCTTAGTAGATATATTACTTATATTAATATATAATAATTTCTGATAAATTTCCATAAATGGATAGAACAATGCCTTTGAAACCATAAAATAAATGGCAGTGATATTTAGTTTCTTTCTGTGCTCAGTCCTCTTGAGAATTAACACTTGCAAAACACATAGCTCACGTTATTGAGGATTGCATTGGGGAAGTCTGCAATTGCTGTTTATCAAATATACAGCTATTAGAAGCTTTCAGTGGGAATGAGAAACCTTGGACAAAAACAAAGATTTACTCTGGAGTCTGAAATAGACAGATAAGAAGCGTAAACAGTAAGCGATCTTTTCAAATTGATTTTATTTTGGCTCATATCAACAGTCAGTGTCACTGATGTCTGGCTTTCCCCAGGATTCATGACATGAAATCTCTATCTTAAGAAATCTTTGTAAAAATAAACAAACAGAAAGTACTTAATGTGTGTTCTTCTCATGTGATTCTGGCAATGTAGCACTAAGCATATATTTATACATTTCATAGTTATGTATCTGATTGTAACTTTTTAAAGGATCTGATTCTGTAAATACGTTTTAGGGGTACATAAAGTTAACTTAAATTCAAAATCATATATTCTGCTTGAATTGTTTCAATTTTAGATGGTTACCAAAATCCACAACAGATTATAAAGATTTATGTTTGGATTTTCAGTAGAAACTTTTAAGAAGGAAATGACTTTGATTCATTATACTTTGGGCTGGTTAAGGAAATTAGGTGATTTGTATAATTCTTCTAAATCCTTTTTTTAAGGGATGAAATAAAAAGTGTATGACTAAAAAAAAATGACCTCTCAAAAAATTCAGGACACCTATTTTTAAAGAAAAAGCCTATGATTAGTAAGTCACATAACTAGAGTGAAACTAATTTTAAAATAAAATTTTAAATAAATTTCAAGTGCATCATATTCTTCTTGAAACTAATTCTAGTTAATTTTCCAACTTTGTATCTCAACCTAGCCTCCATTGTCTAAATGCTTGATTTTGATGTGAGTTTGAATACTCATACTGCATATTGATTTCTTTAGACATCTCCCTGATTTTTGATTCATGTCATTTCAAGGAAATTATAGGAAATGATTTTATTAGAGTTTATATTTTATATTTCTTCAATTCCAATGCTTCAACTATAGTTGTCTTGCTAAAAAAGGGCACCTTATTCAATAGCAAAATTCTCCTTTCTATTTATACAGTTCTCCAAAGAGTACACCCAGTCCTTAGATCTTCAACTTTAACTTCTCAGCTAGTTATCACCAAATTCATTCAGCTATTAATTCCATCTATAGATTTTTTTCAGTGTCTTATTATGTGTTGGACATTGTGACAGTTAATACTGAGTGCCGACTTGATTGGATTGAAGGATGCAAAGTATCGATCCTGGATTTATCTGTGAAGGTGTTGCCAAAGGAGATTAATATTTGAGTCAGTGGACTGGGAAAGCAGACCCACCCTTAATCTGAGTGGATACAATCTAATTAGCTGTCAGCATGGCCAGGAAATAAAGCAGGCAGAAAAACTTGAAAAGGATAGACTGGCTTAGCCTCCCAGCCTACATTCTTCTCCCATGCTGGAAGCTTCCTACCCCCAAAACATCAGACTTTAAGTGCTTCAGCTTTGGGACTTGGAATGGCTTCTTTGCTCCTCAGCTTGCAGATGGCCTATTATGGGATCTTGTGATCATGTAAGTTTAATACTCCTTAATAAATTCCCCTTGTATCTACTTATCTATCCTATCAACTCTCCTTCTAGAGAACCCTGACATGCAGATTTTGGTACCAGTAGTTGTTCTAGAGGAACAGAATATTAAGGATGAAGCTTTTTCACTGGTTTTGGGGTTTCTGGAGTTGGTTGCTTACTATAATTAGGCCCCAAAATGCTAAGGACTGTACTTCTAATAGTATGGACAACACTGATAGTCCTTGGCATTAACTGTTTAGAGAGTTATATAAAATATATCCATTTGTCACTCCTGATTCACCACTCATGACAGGCAAGGAGTTTATTGACTCTTATACATAATACTTTTGACAACATCTGGAGAACCAAGGAACACAAAGAAATTGGTTGGTTGCTCCTAAGTTCACTGGACAGAGCAATGAAAGAAAGTGATAGGCTCAGGAATTCTATCTCCTGGCTTCAGAAGCAGATACTGAGCCTCAAATCTGCTAAACTTGCCCTGAGTGAGAGTCTTCTTTCCTGCAGAGAAAGAGCTGAAACTGTGGAAAAACAGACACAAGCTCTTATCAAGGAGTAGCTGACCTTCAATGAAAGGTGCATGCAAAGCCTTTCCAGGTGTCTACTATTAAAGTGAGGGCATTGTTTGGAAAAGAATGGGATCCTGCAACTTGGAATATGGATTTTTTAGGAAGACCCTGATGGAGCTGGGGACACTGAGTTTGTAAACGCTGATGAATCTTTTTGCCAGAAGAAACAGCTTCCCCATCCCCACTAGTGACAACATCCCCTTCCCAACCCGTGCTGACATCAGCCTTTCTGCCTTTGCCTGAGCAGATAAACCCTGCACTGCCTGAGGCAACAGCCAGGCGAGATAATGTTGATTCTACTCAGGGGCCAACCCAACCCTGTTTGCGGCTAAACCTATAACTAGACTAAAGTCCCAGCAGGACCCTAGAGGTGAGGTTGCGAGTATGACCCATGAGGTGGTGTACTACACTCAAAAAGAACTGCTTGGGTTTTCTAATTTATATAAGCAGATATCTGGAGACCAGGCATGGGAATGGATATTAATGGTGTGAGATAATTGTGGAAAGAACATAGATTTGGACCAGGCTGAATTTATTGATGTGGGCCCCCTAAATAGGGATTCCGCATTTAATGTTGCAGCTTGGGGAATTAAAAAGGTTCTAATAGTTTGTTTGCTTAGTTAACTGAAATATGGATTAAAAGATGGCACACTGTGAGGAAGCTGGAAATACCTAGTCTCCCTTGGTTTAATGTAGAGGAATGAATCTAAAGGCTTAGGGAGACTGGGATGGTGGAGTGGATTAATCGCTTTAGAACTACTTATCCCAGCTGTGAAGCTCCAAAAGATATATCCTTGAGCAATGTCTTTTGAAATAGATTTGTGAGGACAGCACCTGCATCTTTGAAGAGCCCTTTAATTGCTCTTCTCTGTATGTCAGATCTAACAGTGGGAACCACAGTCGCTCAACTACAGAATTTAAATACATTAGGAGTAATTGGATCCTGAGGTGGTAAGGGTCAAGTGGTGACACTCAACCATCAAAGGCAAGGTGGGCGTAGCTACCATAATGGACCAGCAGAGGCAAAGCAGCAATCAGAATAGTCTGACTCGTGTAGAACTTTGGCATTGACTAATTAATCATGGTGTTCCTAGAAGTGAAATTGATAGGAGGCCTACTGCATTCCTACTTAATTTATATAAGCAGATAGCTTCAAGGTTGAATGGACAAAAGACTAATTTGAATTGTAAAAACAGAGAATCACTGTCCCTCAATCAATTTCCAGAAGTGAGCCAGTTTACAGACTCAAAACCCCTTGAATGAAGGTGAGGCCAGGCCCCCTTAAGGAAGGATCCTGCTATACTACCGACAATTTATGCTGTTCATCTTTCTCCCATCCTTCCCTAGGGAGACCTCTGGCCTTTTACCAGGGTAACTGTGTACTGGGGAAAAGGAAATGATCAGACATTTTGGAGACTACTGGACACTGGCTCTGAGCTGACACTGATATCCTTAGCAGCTGGCAGAACCCCCACATTAGCTCTGACTGGCACGGTGAGGACTATTATGGTGGAAAATGCCAAATGGAAGTCATTAGAGCTGCCTCTACCTAGAAAAATTGTGAATCAAAAACAATATTGCATTCCTGGAGGGACTGTGGAGATTAGTGCCACCATCAAGGTCTTGAAAGATACAGGGGTGGTGATTCCCACCACACCCCTGTTCAATTCTCCCATTTGGCCTGTGCAGAAGACAGATGGATCTTGGAGAAGGACAGTGGATTCTAATAAGCTTAATCAAGTGGTGACTCCAATTGCAGCTGCTGTACCAGATGTGGTTTCATTGCTTGAACAAATTAACACATCTCCTGGTATCTGGTATGCAGCCATTGACTTGGCATATGCCGTTTTCTCCATTCCTGTCCATAAGGCCCACCAGGAGCAATTTTCCTTCAACTGACAAGGCCAGCCTTTACTGTCCTACGTTGGAGTATATCGACTTCCCAGCTTTGTGTCATAATCTTATTTGAGAGATCTTGATTGCTTTTCACTTTCACAAAATGTCACACTGGTCCATTACACTGATGACATTATGCTAATTGGATCCAGTGAGCAAGAAGTAGCAAACACACTGGACTTACTGGGGAGACATTTGCATGTCAGAGGATGGGAAATAAATCTGACTAAAATTCAAGGACCTTCTACTTCAGTGAAATTTGTAGAGGTCCAAACGTGTGGGGGCCTGTTGAGATATTCCTTTTAAGGTGAAAGATAAGTTGCTGCATTTAGCCCCTCCCAAAACCAAAAAAAAAGGCACAATGCCTAGTGGGCCTATTTGGATTTTGGAGGCAACACATTCCTCATTTGGGTGTGTTACTCTGGCCCATTTATTGAGTAACTCAAACAGCTGCCAATTTTGAGTGGGGTCCAGAATAGAAGGCTCTGTAGCAGGTTCAGACTGCTGTGCAAGCTGCTCTACCACTTGGGCCATATGACCCAGCAGATCCGATGGTGCTTGAGGTGTCAGTGGCATATAGGGATGCTATTTGGAGCCTTTGGCAGGCCCTCATAGATGAATCACAGCAGAGGCCTCCAGGATTTTGAAGCAAGGCCCTGCCATCTTCTGCAGATAACTACTCTCCTTTCGAGAGACAGCTCTTGGCCTGTTACTGGGCTTTGGCGGAAACTGAATGTTACGTCATCAAGTTACCATGTGACCTGAACTGACTATCATGAACTGACCCATCTAGCCATAAAGTGGGTAGTGCACAGCAGCATTTCATCATCAAATGCAAGTGGTATATATGTAATTGGGCTTGAGCAGATCCTGAAGGCACAAGTAAGTTACATGAGGAAGTGGCTCAAATGCCTGTGGTCCCCACTCCTGCCACCCTGCCTTCTCCCCCAGGCTGCACTGATGGCTTCATGGGGAGTTCCCTATGATCAGTCGACAGAGGCAGAGAGTACTAAGGCCTGGTTGACAGATGGTTCTGTACGATACCAAGGCACCACCCAAAAGTGGACAGCTGCTTCACTAAGAGCCACTTTCTAGAACATCCCTGAAGGACAGCAGTAAAGGGAAATCTTCCCAGTGGACAGAACTTTGAGCAGTGCACCTGGTTATGCACTTCTCATGGAAGAAGAAATGGCCAGATGTGCAATTATATACTGATTCATGCAGCCAGTGGTTTGGTGGGATGGTCAGGAACTTGGAAGAAGCATGATTGGAAAATTAGTGACAAAAACTTTGGGGAAGAGGTAGGTTGGATGAACCTCTCTGAGTTGTCAAAAACTATGAAGGTATTTGTATCCCATGTGAATGCTAACCAACGGATGACCTCAGCAGAGGTCTGTCCTCACTGGAATAGACATTCTAGATATTGGTTTGCCCATCTTGCACAAAATGCTTCTGTCAAAACTACCATTCATGGACTCATGGAATGCCTTATCCACTGTCATGGTATTCCAACAGCATTGCCTTTGATCAAAGAACTCCCTTTATGGCTAAAGAAGTGTGGCAGTGGGCTCATGCTCATGGAATTCACTGGTCTTACCATGTTCTCCATCATCCTGAAGCAGCTGGATTGATAGAATGGTGGAATGACTTTTTAAAGTCACAATTACAATGCCAACTAGCTGTCAATACATTGCAGGACTGGGGCAAATTCTCCAGAAGGCCATGTACTCTCTGAATCAGCATCCAATATATGGTACGATTTCTCCCATAGTCAGGATCCATGGGTCCAGGAATCAAGGGGTGGAATTGGAAGTGGCACCACTCACCATCACCGCTAGTGATCCACTAGCAAATTTTTTGCTTTCTGTTCCCGCAACATTACATTCTGCTGGCCTAGAGGTATTAGTTCCAGAGGGAGGAATACAGCCACCAGGAGACACAACAACGATTCCATTAAACTGGAAGTTAATATTGCCACCTGGATGCTTTGGGCTTCTCCTGCCTTTAAGTCAACAGGCTAAGAAGTGAGTTACAGTGTTGACTGGGGTGACTGACCCAGACTATCAAAAATTAGTCTACTCCACAATGGAGGTAAGGAAGAGTATGAATGGAATACAGGAGATCCATTAGGGTATCTTTTAGTATTACCATGCCCTGTGATTAAGGTCAATGGGAAACTACAACAGCCCAATCCAGGCAGGACTACAAATAGCCTATACCTCTCAGGAATGAAGGTTTGGGTCACTCCACGAGGGAAAAAGCCACAACCTGCTGAAGTGCTTGCTGAAAGCAAACGGAATACAGAATGGGTAGTAGAAGAAGGTAGTCATCAATATCAGCTACGACTACGTGACCAGCTGCAGAAACGAGGACTGTAATTGTCATGAGTATTTCCTCCTCCTTTGTTAAAAACATATTTGTGCATATATACACTTGTACTAAGAAAATATCTTCATTTTATTTCCTTTTTCCTTTATCATGTGACATAAGATTTATTGACTTTATATCAGCATTTAAGTACTGTTAACTTTATGAAATAGTATTTGGGTTAGGGATTGGCATGTTTCTGGTTGTACAAAGTATAGTTGTATTATATTAGGCATAATTATGACCTTATTATTGTCTTTATTTGAAGAGTGTCTATGATCTCAAGAGATGTATATGGGTTCAAGTTGACAAGGGTAGATTTGTGATGGTTAATACTGAGTGTCAACTTGTTTGGATTGAAGGATACAAAGTATTGATCCTGAGTGTGTCTGTGAGAGTGTTGCCAAAGGAGATTAACATTTGAGTCAGTTGGCTGGGAAAGGCAGACCCACCCTTAATCTGGGTGGGCACAATCTAATCAGCTGCCAGTGAGGCCAGGATATAAAGCAGGCAGAAAAACATGAAAAGGATAGACTTGCTTAGCCTCCCAGCCTACATCTTTCTCCCATGCTGGATGCTTCTTGCCCTCAAACATCAGACTTTAAGTTCTTTGGCTTTGGGACTCATACTGGCTTCCTTGCACCTCAGCTTGCAGATGGCCTGTTGTGGGACCTTGTGATCATGTGAGTTTAATACTCCTTAATAAACTCCCATATGTGTATATACATATACGTATATGTGTATATATATGTGTATATATACATATATGTATATGTGTATATATATGTGTATATATACATATGTGTATATGTGTATATATGTGTATATATACATATGTGTATATGTGTGTATTTATATGTATATGTGTATATATGTGTATATGTGTATATGTGTATATGTGTATATACACATATGTGTATATACACATATGTGTATGTGTGTATATGTGTATATACACATATGTGTATGTGTGTATATGTGTATATACACATATGTGTATGTGTGTATATGTGTATATACACATATGTGTATGTGTGTATATGTGTATATACACATATGTGTATGTGTGTATATGTGTATATACACATATGTGTATGTGTGTATATGTGTATATACACATATGTGTATGTGTGTATATGTGTATATACACATATGTGTATGTGTGTATATGTGTATATACACATATGTGTATGTGTGTGTATGTGTATATACACATGTGTGTATGTGTGTGTATGTGTATATACACATATGTGTATATGTGTGTGTATGTGTATATACACATATGTGTATATGTGTGTATATACATATATGTATATGTGTATACATATGTGTAATTGTCATGAGTGTGTGTGTGTGTATATATATATATCTGTCCCTCTAGAGAACCCTAATACAGGCTTTGTGCTGAGAATACAGTATTGAGAACCTTTTCTCTCTCATAATTTATTTCTTCTTGTTCTTCATTCATTCTTTTGTTCAACAAATATTTGTTGAACTGCTACTTTATGTCAGGTAAGTACAAAGTGCTGAGGTTTACATAAGAGGCTCTGGAAGATGAACAGGCATGAAGATTTAGGGAAGCTTTCTGCATTATTTAGAGTCTTGCCTGCTATAACAAACCTAAGCCAGTTGTCTTGGTTTGTATTTACCTAGAAATTGACACTGAGACAAGGATGTAAGTGAAAGTAGTTGTTTGGTAAACTAGTAGATGAGTGTGGAAGTAAGACAGGGAGAAGCGGGAAGTCAATATAAAGTGTATATCATTAAGCCAATTACTGTGGGCAGTTAGAATGTGTACACTCTAGGGAACTCTGAGAAAAGTGGTATATGACTGAGTTACCTACCTTACCCCTGTCCCAGGGTGAAAAACCTAGTTTTTATCCACCAGCTCCTTGTCTGTTATTGCTGATTTGGGGGACATTGATTCTTTGAAACTTCTGCTTTGCTGTACGCATGTCTGAGTATGCTTTTGTGACTGAATAAAGCCTTTAGACCAATAGTGGCAGATATTCACATTGATCAGTCTTTGGTGTACATAACTATCACAGGTATATTCACAGGATATGAACGAATATGACTGAGTATGAATGAACTTTCTTTAGAGAAAAGACTTCCCATTAAATAAGTCCTGTGTTGAAACCCCTCTGTGCTCAGTCCTCCTGAAATTTCTCTCTGGTAGGGAGCTATAAGTAGCATATCTCCAGGTTGCCACACCATGTGACCATGGCTGCCTTGCTTCCATTATTGTGAAATTTTGACAGAACCCTTCCTCTCACTCATTTTCTACCACATTACTCCAACATAATATTGTGTACATGGGTGTGAAGATATGCTTCATCACCAATTTCTCACTTTAGAAGCCAATCACAGGCTCCATCTTTTTCTTGATTATTTGAGAAAAACAAACACATACACAAACACCTTAAGACTTTCAATTGTTACAAGGTTATGAGTTCCAATGTTTCTTAGAAAACTAAGAAATTTTCTAAGAGGCATAGGATTCTGTTGATTGTTTAATGGGAGTTTTCAAAGGTGATGATGAGAGGGAATGTCCTGAGCAGTGACAAAGGCAGAATAAAATATGAGTTAGAAGAATCCAGAAATAAGGAAGTGAAGACATCTACTTTTATAAAGGAAATCTAGCTCAACTTCTCCTATTAAGAAACAGATGAGAAAAATTAGGCATAGAAAAACTTTACCTAAATTCACCCTGATGCATTAGAGGCATTGTCCGGCCCAGTTCCATGGTCTCCTGACTTCCCTCTGTCACTTGTGTTCTGCTCTGCACCCTTATTTCTGAAGTGAGTGTCTCTTTTGTACAGGACTTTTCCACGAATCTTTACTAACTAATAAATTCTATTTGGAGGTCATATTCTACAAAAGAAACTGAACAGATATAAAGTGATTTGGGGTTTGAAAGGTCAAACTAAGGAGGTCATTTTGCTGGAAAATGAGAGACTTTGTTATACCAATAAAGCATAATAATTGGTGACTGAGAGCCATAATGCCTTATGCTCTGGTTAACATAATCAACAGAATCTGCAAAATATCAATCCATTCACTGCTTACCCTAGGAGGTGTTTTCGGGGAAATGCTAGGCTTTCATATTAATTGGAACAAATTGCACATAATGGGTTTTTCTAAATGGTCTGGTGTTTCACACTGTCAGATCTTCACAGTCCAGATCTTGAGAATCACTCTCTTGGGTATAATGATGCAAACAGCTTCATCTTCCCTAAGTTGTCCACCTGAGGTATAAGTGGATCGCTGCATGAATCATAAGTAATAGGAGTTTGCTACTCTTTTCCCGATTATTGTTAAGCAGAAAATAAGCTTACTTACATCTTCCTGTCCTTACATCTGAGAATTCAGGTGTATTTTCAACAAGTTGACGGTCTCATAAGACATTAATATGGCTCTTTCGTTGCAATAATGTTCTGTCAAGTGCAGTGTTCTCAGAATGGCACCACGTGTACTATTAAAAGTACGTCAGATCTCTCTCAGGCCCCGCTAGTCACTAGCATCAAGGTTGTTTCAGGAGAGCTGTTTCAAGAGGTTGCTGATTCTTAGTATCAATAACAAGAAGCCAAGAGAGAGGGCTGTTTTCAAGACTGAAACTGTGTCCTTTTTTGCAACAGAAACTGATAACCTGAGTAGGATCCTCAAAAGAGAGAAGGTAACTGGTACAATTAGGTAACAATAAAGGCATCATGTCAACTCCAGTAACAAAGATGAAAACTATTAGTGTATTTTAATATTTTAAAAACAAATCCACTCTTTTGCACCAACTATGTTGGTGCAGATGTAGTTGTAGTTTTGGACTGTGAATTCTAAAGCATTATAACTAGGCTCAAACACATCTTATTAATCAAAATAGGAACCATTATAATCGAAACATTTTTCCAATGACAAATAAATTTGTTTATTCCTGTAGTGTAAAAATTGCACTTCAGGATTCAGTGAACTCTTGGAAAGCATTTTCTGCATCCTGCTGGTTGTCGAAATGTTTTTCCTTTAAAAAGATGTCGAGATACTTGAAGAAGTGGTAGTCGGTTGGCGAGAGGTTAGGTGAATATGGCTGATGAGACAAAACTTCGTAACCCAATTTGTTCAACTTTTGAAGCACTGGTTGTGCAACTTGTGGTCAGGCATTGTAGTAGAGAAGAACTGGGCCCTTTCTGTTGACTACAGACATTTCAGTTTTGGTACATCTCACTGAATTACTGAACGTACTTCTCAGATGTAATGACTTCGCCAGGATTCAGAAAGCTGTAGTGGCTCAGCCGGGCAGCAGACCACTAAACAGTGACCATGCTTTTTTTTTTGGCGTAAGTTTGGCTTTGGCAAATGCTTTGGAACTTCTTCTTGGTCCAACCACTGACCTCGTCATTGCCAGTTATCGTATAAAATCCACTTTTTGTCGCACATCACAATCTGATTGAGAAATGGTTCATTGTTGTTGCATAGAATAAAAGACAACACCTCAAAACAAGAATTTTTCTGATTTTCAGTCAGCTCATGAGGAGCCCATTATCAAGCTTTTTCACCTTTCCAATTTGCTTTAAATGCTGTAGAATGGTTGACATTGAGTTCATTGACAACCCCTGTTTTGTTTTTTGTTTGTTTGCTTTCTGAGAGAGTCTCCCTCTGCTGCCCAGACCAGGGTGCAGTGGTGCAATCTCAGTTCACTGAAACCTCTGCCTCCTAAGGTCAAGTGATTCTCCTGCCTCAGCCTCCCAAGTAGCTGGGATTACAGGGACCCACCACCACACCCAACTAATTTTTGTATTTTTAATAGAGACAGGGTTTCACCGTCTCTATTAACGGATTGCTTTACAATCCATTTTCACCATGTTGGCCAGACTGGTCTCGAACTCCTGACCTCAAGTGATCCACCGCCTAGGACTCCCAAAGTGCTGGGATTACAGGCATGAGCCAACGTGCCTGGCCAGGAACTTCTGTAGTTGTAAGATAATCAGCTTTGATGATTGCTCTCAATTGGTTGTTGTCAACGTCTGATGGCTAGCCACCATACTCCTCATCTTCAAGGCTCTAGTCTCCTTTGCAAAACTTCTTGAAGCACCACTGCACTGTATGTTCATTAGCAGCTCCTGGGCCAAATGTGCTGTTGATGTTTTGAGTTGTTTCCGCTGCTTTACAATCCATTTTGAACTTGAATAAGAAAATCCCTCGAATTTGTTTTTTGCCTAACATCATTTCCATAGTCTAAAATAAATACAAAATATACAGCAAGTAATGTCATTCACAAAAAAAGGTGAGAAATATGCACTAAAATGATGAATAACATAACCACGTTTATTTAAGAATGTGTTCCAATATCAAGTAGCAAATTTAAACAATGCAAAAACTGCAATTACTTTTGCACCAATCTAATAATTGGGTCAGGGTTGTGCTAGCTTGTCTGGACTTTTTTGTTCTGTTTCCCAATCTTACTTAGGAAAATGTGCCTCTTGCTTAGGAAAACGTGCCCAGGTAGTTGTAATACCTTTTATCAAACAGCAAATGTTTAAGAGTAAGTAAAAGAATACTCAGACATGAGTAGTTCACTTACCATTGTGTGTGTGTGTGTGAATGTGTGTGTGTGAGTGTGGTGAGAACACTTGAGACCTACTCTCTGGTAATTTCAAGTATATAATACAATATAGTCACCATGTTGTATATTAGGTTTCCAGTACTTATCATCTTATAACTAAAGGTTTGAACCCTCTAATCAATAGCTTCCCTTTTTCCCCACACTCATTCCCTTGTAACCACCATTCTATTCTCTGTTACTATGAGTTCAAAAACATTCAGTTCATAACAGCCATGAAATCACACTATAGTTTTAATTATTAATGACCCAATTACTAAATAAGTTGGATGTCTCTTAAGGATTTTTTTTTTTTTTTTTTGCCTCTGTGTAAAATGTTCGATTATACCTTTTGTCAATTTTTTATTGAAATGTTTGTATTTTTCTTATTGACTCATTGTTATATATGCTTTGGAGATAGGAGCTTGGAGAGGTAATTAGGGTTAGATTAGGTCTTGAGGGTGAGGCATTTATGATGGGATTAGTGGCCTTTACGATGAGAGAAAGAGAGTGCAATTTCTTTTTCTAAGTGCACACCCTTGCCAGGTAAAGACACAGCGAGATGGTGGCCATCTAGAAGCTAGGAAGAAGGCCCTCACCAGAACCTGACCACACTGGCACTCTGATCTTAAACTCCAGCTTACATAACTCTGAGACAATAAATATCTGTTTTTAAGTCACTGAGACTATGGTATTTTGTTATGGCAGCATGAGCTAAGACAATAGTATACTTCAGATAGGCAGCCGTTGAAAAATTGGATTTTATTATATGTGTGTTGGTCAATTTGTGAACTAAAAGAATATTCACTACTGGTAAGAGTGTAAATCAGAACAATCATGTTAGAAAATAGTTTAGCATTCACTAGAAAAATTGAAAATGCAAATAATCCTACAGTTCACTTTAGAAACTTATCCTAAGAAAACACTTCCAAATGCCCCAGGGGACAAACATACGAATGTGTGAAACAGCATTGCCACCATGGACAAAGACTAGGAGGAGCCTAAATGTTCATCAACAGTGTAATTGATAAATATATTTCAATACATTGTACACATAAACTGCCACTAATAATCGACAGGGCTAATG